>NC_088229.1:75138450-75360950 GCF_036934945.1 Oncorhynchus masou masou
CCCTACTCAACATATTAACTCTAGACGACTCTACAGACCACCCTACTCATCAGATTAGACCCTAGACTACTCTACAGACCACCCTACTCATCATATTAGACCCTAGACTACTCTACAGACCACCCTACTCATCAGATTAACTCTAGACTACTCTACAGACCACCCTACTCATCAGATTAACTCCAGACTACTCTACAGACCACCCTACTCATCAGATTAACTCCAGACTACTCTACAGACCACCCTACTCATCAGATTAACTCCAGACTACTCTACAGACCACCCTACTCATCAGATTAACTCCAGACTACTCTACAGACCACCCTACTCATCAGATTAACTCCAGACTACTCTACAGACCACCCTACTCATCAGATTAGACCCTAGACTACTCTACAGACCACCCTACTCATCAGATTAACTCCAGACTACTCTACAGACCACCCTACTCATCAGATTAGACCCTAGACTACTCTACAGACCACCCTACTCATCAGATTAGACCCTAGACTACTCTACAGACCACCCTACTCATCAGATTAGACCCTAGACTACTCTACAGACCACCCTACTCATCAGATTAACTCCAGACTACTCTACAGACCACCCTACTCATCAGATTAGACCCTAGACTACTCTACAGACCACCCTACTCATCAGATTAACTCCAGACTACTCTACAGACCACCCTACTCATCAGATTAACCCAGACTACTCTACAGACCACCCTACTCATCAGATTAGACCCTAGACTACTCTACAGACCACCCTACTCATCAGATTAGACCCTAGACTACTCTACAGACCACCCTACTCATCAGATTAGACCCTAGACTACTCTACAGACCACCCTACTCATCAGATTAGACCCTAGACTACTCTACAGACCACCCTACTCATCAGATTAACTCCAGACTACTCTACAGACCACCCTACTCATCAGATTAACTCCAGACTACTCTAACAGACCACCCTACTCATATATTAGACCCTAGACTACTCTAACAGACCACCCTACTCATCAGATTAGACCCTAGACTACTCTACAGACCACCCTACTCAATATATTAGACCCTAGACTACTCTACAGACCACCCTACTCATCAGATTAACTCCAGACTACTCTACAGACCACCCTACTCATCAGATTAACTCCAGATTAGACCACTACTCATCATATTAGACTAGACTACTAACAGACCACCCTACTCAATATATTAGACCCTAGACTACTCTACAGACCACCCTACTCATCAGATTAACTCCAGACTACTCTACAGACCACCCTACTCATCAGATTAACTCCAGACTACTCTACAGACCACCCTACTCATCAGATTAACTCCAGACTACTCTACAGACCACCCTACTCATCAGATTAACTCCAGACTACTCTACAGACCACCCTACTCATCAGATTAACTCCAGACTACTCTACAGACCACCCTACTCATCAGATTAACTCCAGACTACTCTACAGACCACCCTACTCATCAGATTAACTCTAGACTACTCTACAGACCACCCTACTCATCAGATTAACTCCAGACTACATCCCACAGACCACCTATTCCCCATATGTAGACCCTAAATGACCTGGACCACCCTACTCAATATATTAGACCCTAGTGTACTTAAGACCACCTACTCATCAGATTAACTCCAGACTACTCTACAGACCACCCTACTATCTTTAACTCCAGACTACTCTACAGACCACCCTACTCATTAGGTATCCAAACTACTCTACAGACCACCCTATTCATTGTGTAGTGGATTACTGTACAGACCAAGGTAGTGGACTACTGATTGACCAGAATCTATACCCTACTCATCAGGTAACTGGACTACTGTACAGACCACCCTACTCATCAGATTAACTCCAGACTACTCTACAGACCAGGGTAGTGGATTAACTCCAGACCAGGGTAGTGGACCACCCTACTGTCAGACCAGGGTACTGGACTACTGTTGACCAGGGTCTATCAGATTAACTGGACTACTGTAGACCACCCTACTCATCAGATTAACTGGACTACTGTACACCAGGGTACTCATCAGATTAACTCCAGACTAGTACAGACTACTGTAGACCAGGGTAACTGGACTACTGTTGACCAGGGTCTATCAGATTAACTGGACTACTGTTGACCAGGGTTAACTGGACTACTGTACAGACCACCCTCTATAGGGTAGTGGACTACTGTACAGACCAGGGTACTATCAGATTAACTCCAGACTACTCTACAGACCACCCTACTCATCAGATGGACTACTGTAGACCAGGGTCTATAGGGTAGTGGACTACTGTACAGACCACCCTACTCATCAGATGGACTACTGTTACTCTACAGACCACCCTGGACTACTGTTAACCCAGGGTAGTGGACCACTGTAGACCAGGGTAACTGGACTACTGTACAGACCAGGGTAGTGGACTACTGTACAGACCACCCTACTCATCAGGGTAGTGGACTACTGTAGACCAGGGTCTATAGGGTAGTGGACTACTCTACAGACCACCCTACTCATCAGATTAGACCAGGGTCTCTAGACCAGTGGACTATGTAGACCAGGGTCTATAGACTACTGACACCACTGTAGACCAGGGTAGTGGACTACTCTACAGACTAGGGTCTCATCAGATTAACTGGACTACTGTAGACCAGGGCAGTGGACTACTGTTGACCAGGGTACTTAGTGGACTACTGTTGAATATTAGTGGACTACTCTACAGAGCACCCTTCTCATCAGATTAACCCAGACTACTCTACAGACCACCCTACTCATCAGATTAGACCCTAGACTACTAGACCACCCTACTCATCAGATTAGACCCTAGACTACTCTAGACCACCCTCTATCAGTAGTGGACTACTGTAGACCAGGGTCTCATCAGGGTAGTGAACTACTGTAACAGACCAGGGTACTCAATATATTAGACCCTAGACTACTGTACAGACCAGGGTCTATCAGGGTAGTGGACTACTGTACAGACCAGGGTCTATAGGGTAGTGAGACCCTAGACTGTAGACCAGACCACCCTACTATCAGATTAGACCAGGGTCTATAGGGTAGTGGACTACTCAGATATATTAGGTAGTGGACTACTCTGACCACCCTACTATCAAATTAACTCTGGACTACTCTACAGACCACCCTACTCATCAGGTTAACTCCAGACTACTGTACAGACCAGGTACTATCATATTAGACCCTAGACTACTTAACAGACCACCCTACTCAAAATATTAGACCCTAGACTACTCTACAGAGCACCCTTCTCATCAGATTAACTCCAGACTACTCTACAGACCACCCTACTATCAGATTAGACCCTAGACTACTCTACAGGACCACCCTACTGTAGATCAGGGTATTAGACCCTGGACTACTGTACAGACCACCCTACTATCAGATTAACTCCAGGGTCTACAGACCACCCTACTCATCAGACTACTATACAGACCAGGTCATCAGTATTATACTAGTGGACTACTCTACAGACCAGGGTCTATAGGGTAGACCCTAGACTACTCTACAGACCACCCTACTTCAGATATAACTAGACTACTACTGTTGACCAGGGTCATCATATTAGACTACTAGACTACTTAACAGTTATTATACTCAAAGGTCATATTAGACCCTATTATACGGTAAAGGTCACCCTATTATCAGGTAAAGGTCATGGTATTATCTACAGACCAAGGTACATCAGGTCATTATACGGTAAAGGTCATGGTATTATCAGGTTAACTACAGATTACTCTACAGGTCAGAATACTCTACAGACCACCCTATTATACGGTAAAGGTCCAGGTATTATACTCTAAAGGTCATGGTATTATAGATTAAGGTCCAGACTACTCTGGTATTATACAGATAAAGGTCATGGTATTATACAGACCATTCTAAAGGTCATGGATTAACTAAAGATTATACGGTAAAGGTCAAGGTATTATACAGACCAAGGTATTATACGGTTAACTCCAGGTACTATACAGTATTATATGATTAACTAGGTTTATACTAAAGGTCAAGGTATTATCGGTAACTCAGACTACTCTACAGACCATTATATCAGATTAACTAAAGGTCAAGGTATTATCAGATTAACTCCAGACTACTCTACAGACCACCCTATCATCGGTAGATTATACAGATTACTCTACAGACCACCCTATTATACGGTAAAGGTCCAGACTATTATACAGTATTACTATCAGTTAGACCCTAGATTATACAGGTAAAGGTACATGGTTTATACAGTAAAGGCCAAGGTATTATACAGATTAACTCCAGGCTCACAGTTATTATCAGATTAGACCCTATTATACTCTAAGGTCAAGGTATTATCAGATTAACTTATACAGGTAAAGGTCATGGTATTATACCCTAAAGGTCATGGTATTATACGGTAAAGGCCAAGGTATTATACGGTATTATTACTTTAAAGGTCAAGGTATTAAAATATTAGGTCAAGGTATTATACAGTAAAGGTCATGGTATTATACCAGGTAAAGGTCAAGGTATTATCAGATTAAAGGTCAGCTCACAGGTATTATCATCAGTAAAGGTCAAGGTATTATACAGATTAACAGTAAAGGTCAAGGTATTATACGGTAAAAGGTATTATACAGTAAAGGTCAAGGTATTATTAGTAAAGGTCAAGGTATTATACAGATTAGTAAAGGTCAAGGTATTATACAGAAAGGTCAGGTATTATACCCTAGTAAAGGTCATCAGTATTATTATATACGGTAAAGGTCAAGGTTATTAAAGGTCACAGGTATTATACAGTAAAGGTCAAGGTATTATACAGTATTATACCCTAGTAAAGGTCATGGTATTATATATTATACGGTAAAGGTCAAGGTATTATACGGTAAAGGTCAAATTAACAGTATTATACATAAAGGTCAAGGTATTATACGGTAAAGGTCAAGGTATTATACAGTAAACTCAAGGTACTATACGGTAAAGGTCAGGTATTAACAGTTATACTAAAGGTCAAGGTATTATACGGTAAAGGTCAAGGTATTATAGATTAACTCCAGTATTATACAGTAAAGGTCAAGGTATTATACAGGTAAAGGTCAAGGTATTATACAGTATTATACAGTAAAGGTCAAGGTATTATACGGTAAAGGTCAAGGTATTATACAGTATTATATCAGTTAACTCCAGACTACTCTACAGGTATTCATCAGATTATTATACTCTAAAGGTCACCCTATTATCAGATTATACAGACTAAAGTCAAGGTATTATCATAAAGGCCAAGACTACTTAACAGACCACCCTAAGAAAATAGCACGTTTTACTCAAGGTATTATACCCTAGAACTCAAGGTATTATCATCAGATTAACTCCAGTATGTATGGTCTCATCAGTATTATCCAGTAAAGACCACCCTCAAGGTATCCAGACTATCACAGAAAGGTCAGGTATTATACAGATACTCTAAGACCAAGGTATTATCAGATAAAGGTCACAGGTATTATATCAGATTAACTCCAGACTAATGGACCATTATGCATCAGTTAACTCAGGTCTCTAAGGTACCCTATCATCAGATTAACTCCAGGTCAAGGTATTATATCGGTTTAAAGGTCAAGGTATTACAATCAAATTAAAGGTAAAAAAAATTATTAATCTAAAGATCATGGTATTATATCAGATAACTCCAGACTACTTATTAGTCATGGTATTATCAGCTGGTCCAGACTACTCTTATAAATGTCATGTTAACATGACATAGTACAGAACATTATTATCAGATTAACTCAGACATACATCTATACCACCCTACTCATCAGATAACTCAGACTACTCACAGACCACCCTACTCATCAGATATAACTCCATTATACAGTAAAGGTCATCAGATATTATACAGGTAACAGGTCCAAGGTATTATACAGTATTATACAGATAAAGGTCAAGACCACCCTATTATCAGATTAACTCCAGACTAGGTCAAGACCATTATATCAGTATTATACTCTAAGGTCACCCTACTAGGTATTATCCATGCACACTGATCACTCAAATGACCTACAATTCAGAAGGTGTTTTAAGAACCTGAAGGTCAGGCTACTATTTCACGCTCATATTGGGCATCCCAAATAGCATTATTCTAGTGGAACTGTCAAGGTAGTGGACTACTGTAACCAGGGTCTATAGGGTATTACTACTGTAGACCATGATCTATAGGGTAGTGGACTAGTATACCAGTATGGATACAGTTGAAGGTCTAAGGTATTATACTGTAAAAGGTCTAAGGTAGTGGACTATTAGACAGTAGTGGAACTGTTGATCAGGGTATTGGACTACTGTTGACCAGGTCTAAGGTATTTATACCAGGGTATTATACACCAGGGTAAAGGTCTGTTGACCAGGTATGGACTATGTAGACCAGGGTAGTGGAAAGGTCAAGGGTCTTATAGAGTATTATACAGTAACCAGGTCAAGGTATTGGACTAATGTAGACCAGGGTCATAGGGTATGAATACTGTATTATACTGTAACCAGGGTCTATAGGTAAGGACTACTGGACAGGGTATTGGATACTGTAAACCAGGGTCTATAGGGTAAACTACTGTCCAGGTATTACTACTGTAACCAGGTCAAGGTATTATACGGTAAAGGTCAAGGTATTATACGTGTAAAGTCACCAGGGTATTATACAGTAAAGGTCAAGGTATTATATGGTAAAGGTCAAGGTATTATACGGTAAAGGTCAAGGTATTATATGGTAAAGGTCATGGTATTATTTATACAGTAAATTTCAAGGTATTATACAGTAAAGGTCATGGTATTATTCGGTAAAGGTCATGGTATTATATGGTATTATACAGTAAATGTCAAGGTATTATACAGTAAAGGTCAAGGTTTTAAAGCCATTTGAAGAAAATAGCACGTTTCTGAAGTTGTGTTTACGTGTTCCCCAGGGAACAACAAGGTACCGTAGCCTTCACCGTACCCATATTTTGGAGAGTGTGTTGATGTATGTTCTTGGTGATATGTACCTGGTGGCGCTGCAGAAACATGAACACATTCCTAATCCAAGTGGTTTCAAGTTCAAATCCCCCAGAGCATATATCCACACGCTACAACCTTGATCACTGTTGTTGGTGTTGTCAGATAATCTAACAATTATTGACAAGAGTCTAGGAAACTTTTAGCAAAGTGCAGAAATGTATTCTGTGGCTAATCTTTATCATGGGTACGGAACCTGGTGGCATAACAGAACATTCAGGTTGCTAGGCAACCAGGAGGTTGTGGGTTCAAATCCCTAAATTACAATCAAATTACAGTAAAAAAAAAAAGTGCATAGAGTGTATTTGGTATTTATTATTATTTATTATTTATCCCATAAGCAGCTGCTAAAGTATCAGCTTCTCTTCCTGGGGTCTACATGAAACATGACATAGTACAGAACATTATTAGTCAAAGACTGAAACACATACATCTAATAATCTACTTTACATATCAGTAAATACATCACATCTAGATATAATATATAGCACAGTGCAAATTATAATCCAAGATATATACAATGGCTGTGTCTCTTCACAGTCCCCTTTGTGCAGTAGGGTGTTCGTTTTTGATGTTTAAAAAAAAAACTGTTTTTATTGCTTGCTTGAGTTACCTGGGCTACCAGAGAGTTCCATGTACAGTTGAAGTTGGAAGTTTACATACATCTTAGCCAAATACATTTAAACTCAGTTATTCACAATTCCTGACATTAATCCTAGTAAAAATTCCCTGTCTTAGGTCAGTTAGGATCACCACTTTATTTTAAGAATGTGAAATTGATTTATTTCAGCTTATATTTCTTCCATCACATTCCCAATAGGTCAGAAGTTTACATACACTCAATAAGTATTTAGTAGCATTGCCTTTAACTTGTTTAACTTGGGTAAAACATTTCGGGCAGCCTTCCACAAGCTTCCCACAATAAGTTGGGTGAATTTTGGCCCATTCCTCCTGACAGAGCTGGTGTAACTGAGTCAGGTTTGTAGGCCTCCTTGCTCGCACACGCTTTTTTAGTTCTGCACACTAATTTTCTTTATCATTTCTTCCCACAAATGTTCTATGTCATGGCTTTGTGATGGCCACTCCAATACCTTGACTTTGTTGTCCTTAAGCCATTTTAACAACTTTGGAAGTATGCTTGGGGTCATTGTCCATTTGGAAGACCCATTTGCGTTTTAAGTCTTTAACTTCCTGACTGATGTCTTGAGATGTCGTCAATATATCCACATAATTTTCATTCCTCATAATGCCATCTATTTTGTGAAGTGCACCAGTCCCTCCTGCAGTAAAACACCCCCAGAACATGATGCTGCCACCCCTGCTTCACAGTTGGGATGGTGTTCTTTGAACTTGCAAGCCTCCCCTTTTTCCTCCAAACAGAACGATGGTCATTATGGCCAAATATGTATATTTATGTTTCATCAGACCAGAGGACATTTCCCTAAGAAGTATGATCTTTGTCCCCATGTGCAGTCGCAAACCGTAGTCTGGCTTTTTTTATGGCGGTTATATACCTTTGGACCTGTTTCCTCCAGCATCTTCACAGGGTTGTTGTTCTGTTGTTTTTGGGATTGACTTGCTGTCACGCCTTGGTCATTGTATTTTGCGTTTTCGTTATATATTTGTTCAGGCCAGGGTGTGACATGGGTTTATTGTGTTGTCGTATTGGGGTTTTTGTAGGCATTGGGATTGTGGTTGATTAGGGGTGTGTCAAGTTGTGGGATTGGCTGCCTGAGGATTCTCAATCAGAGTCAGGTGATTCTTGTTGTCTCTGATGGGGAACCGTATTAAGGTAGCCTGGGTTTCACTTTGTATTTCCCGTGGGTGATTGTTCCTGTCTCTGTGTAGTGTTCACCAGATAGGCTGTAATAGGTTTCAAAATCCGTTTGTTGTTTTTGTATTTATTAGTTATTTCATGTATCGTTCCGTTTTTTTTCATTAAAGACATGAGTAACCACCACGCTGCATTTCAGTTCGACTCTCTTTCAACAAACGAAGAACAAAAACTTGCACTTTTAAGACCAAAGTAATTTCATCTCTAGAAGACAGAACGCGCGTTCCTTCCTGAGCGGTATGACGGCTGCGTGGTCCCATGGTGGTTATACTTGCGTACTATTGTTTGTACAGATGAATGTGGTACCTTCATAAATTTGGAAATTGCTCCCAAGGATGAACCAGACTTGTGGAGGTCTAAAATTTTTTCTTGGCTGATTTCTTTTGATTTTGTCAAGCAAAGGTAGGCACTGACATAATTTTCCAAGCTGTTTAAGGCACAGTCAACTTAGTGTATGTAAACTTCTGACCCACTGGAATTGTGATAGAGTGAATTAATTTTAAGTGAAACAATCTGTCTGTAAACAATTGTTGGAAAAATGACTTGTGTCATACACAAAGTAGATGTCCTAACCGACTTGCCAGAACTATAGTTTGTTAACAAAAATTGTGGAGTGGTTGAAAAACAAGTTTCAATGACTCCAACCTAAGTGTATGTAAACTACCGACTTCAACTGTAAAACTTGAAAAAGCCATACATGCACATGAGTTAAAATCATGGAGGATAACACACAATACAGGCTGGGACTTATATCCATTGTTGAATAATGGAGGATAACATAACACAAGGTACTTCCGGCACCGACAGAGATGGCCGCCTCGCGCATTCCTAGGAAAGTTCCTAGGAAAGTTTTTTGTTTTTTTACGGGTTATTTCTTTTAGTACCCCAGGTCATCTTAGGTTTCATTACATACAGTCGAGAAGAACTACTGTATATAAGATCAGCGTCAACTCACCATCAGTAACGACCAAGAATATGTTTTTCGCGACTCGGATCCTGTGTTCTGCCTTACAAACAGGATAACGGAATGGATCGCATGCAGCGACCCAAAAAACAACTCCGAAAAAGGGAAACGAGGCGGTCTTCTGGTCAGACTAAAACGGGCACATCGTGCCCCACTTCCTAGCATTCTTCTTGCCAATGTCCAGTTTCTTGACAACAAGGTTGATGAAATCCGAGCAAGGGTAGCATTCCAGAGGGACATCAGAGACTGTAACGTTCTGTGCTTCACGGAAACATGGCTCACTGGAGAGAAATCCGGGGAAAACCAACGGGTTTCTTCACGCATCGCGCCGACAGAAACAAACACCTTTCTGGTAAGAAGAGGGGTGGGGGTGTATGCCTTATGGCTAACGAGGCATGGTGCGATGAAAGAAACATACAGGAACTCAAATCCTTCTGTTCACCTGATTTAGAATTCCTCACAATCAAATGTAGACCGCATTATCTACCAAGAGGAATTCTCTTCGATTATAATCACAGCCGTAATATATCCCCTGAAGCAGACACATCGATGGCTCTGAACGAACTTTATTTAACTCTTTGCAAACTGGAAACCATTTATCCGGAGGCTGCATTCATTGTTGCTGGGGATTTTAACAAGTCTAATCTGAAAACAAGACTCCTAAATTTTATCAGCATATCGATTACGCAACCAGGGGCGGAAAAACCTTGGATCACTGTTTCTCTAACTTCCGCGAGTAGTCATAAAGGCCCTGCCCCGCCCCCTTTCGGAAAAGCTGACCACGACTCCATTTTGCTGATACCTGCCTACAGACAAAAGCTAAAAAAGAAGCTCCCACGCTGAGTCTGTCCAACGCTGGTCCGACTAAACTGACTCCACACTCCAAGACTGCTTCCATCACGTGGACTGGGACATGTTGAACTTCAACTAGCGTCAGATAACAACATTGACGACTACGCTGATTCAAACTAGTAGTTCATTAGAACGTGCTAGTTGAAGATGTCGTTCCCATAGCAACTAGTTAAAACATTCCCTAACCAGAAACCGTGGATTGATGGCAGCATTCGCTTAAACTGAAGTTTAACCACTGCTTTCAATCAGGGCAAGGTGTCTTAACATGACTGAATACAAACAGTGCAGCTATTCCCTCTGTAAGTCTATCAAACAAGCTAACGTCAGTACAGAGACAAAGTAGAATCTTAATTCAACGTTTCCAGACACAAGAGGCATGTTGCAGGGTCTACAGTTTAATCACGGACTACAGTTGAAGAAATCCAGCCCAGTCACGGACCAGGATGTCTTGCTCCCAGGCAGACTAAATAACTTTTTTGTAGGCCTTTGAGGACAATACAGTGCCACTGACACGGCCTGCAACGGAAACATAGGTCTCTCCTTCACTGCAGCCGAGGTGAGTAAAACATTTAAACGTGTTAACCCTCGCAAGGCTGCAGGCCCAGACGGCATCCCCAGCCGCGCCCTCAGAGCATGCGCAACCAGCTGGCTGGTGTGTTTACGGACATATTCAATCAATCCCTATACCAGTCTGCTGTTCCCACATGCTTCAAGAGGGCCACCATTGTTCCTGTTCCCAAGAAAGCTAAGGTAACTGAGCTAAACGACTACCGCCCCGTAGCACTCACTTCCGTCATCATGAAGTGCTTTGAGAGACTAGTCAAGGACCATATCACCTCCACCTACCTGACACCCTAGACCCAATTTGCTTAACGCTCAAATAGGTCCACAGACGATGAATCTCAAACCACACTGCACACTGCCCTAACCCATCTGGACAAACTAGGAATACCTATGTGAGAATGCTGTTCATCGACTACAGCTCGGCATTAACACCATAGTACCCTCCAAGCTCGTCATCAAGCTCGAGACCCTGGGTCTCGACCCCGCCCCTGTGCAACTGGGTACTGGACTTCCTGACTCTGTAGCCCCCAGGTGGTGAGGGTAGGTAACAACATCTCCTCCCTGCTGATCCTCAACACTAGGGCCCCACAAGTTTGCATTCTGAGCCCTCTCCTGTACTCCCTAGTTTACCTCTGCGTGGCCACGCACGCCTCCAACTCAATCATCAAGTTTGCGGACGACACAACAGTGGTAGGCTTGATTACCAACAACGACGTGACGGCCTACAGGGAGGAGGTGAGGGCCCTTGGAGTGTGGTGTCAGGAAAATAACCTCACACTCAACGTCAACAAAACTAAGAAGATGATTGTGGACTTCAGGAAACAGCAGAGGGAACACCCCCTATCCACATCGATGGAACAGTAGTGGAGATAGTAGCAAGTTTTAAGTTCCTCGGCATACACATCACAGACAAACTGAATTGGTCCACTCACACAGACAGCATCGTGAAGAACTCGCAGCAGCGCCTCTTCAACCTCAGGAGGCTGAAGAAATTCAGCTTGTCACCAAAAGCACTCACAAACTTCTACAGATGCACAATCGAGAGCATCCTGGCGGGCTGTATCACCGCCTGGTACGGCAACTGCTCCGCCCTCAACCGTAAGGCTCTCCAGAGGGTAGTGAGGTCTGCACAACTATCACCGGGGCAAACTACCTGCCCTCCAGGACACCTACACCACCCGATGTTACAGGAAGGCCATAAAGATCATCAAGGACATCAACCACCCGAGCCACTGCCTGTTCACCCCGCTATCATCCAGAAGGCGAGGTCAGTACAGGTGCATCAAAGCTGGGACCGAGAGACTGAAAAACAGCTTCTATCTCAAGGCCATCAGACTGTTAAACAGCCACCACTAACAAACTACAGAGCCTTGCGAAAGTATTCGGCCCCCTTGAACTTTGCGAACTTTTGCCACATTTCAGGCTTCAAACATAAAGATATAAAACTGTATTTTTTTGTGAAGAATCAACAACAAGTGGGACACAATCATGAAGTGGAACGACATTTATTGGATATTTCAAACTTTTTTAACAAATCAAAAACTGAAAAATTGGGCGTTTAAAATTATTCAGCCCCTTTAGTTTTCCTTTGAATTTTTATGGTAAAAATGACTGATTTACAGTTCATGGGTGTTGCCTAATCACACATATGAAGTTTTGGACAGATCTGATTTTTTAACCCTTCCAAACAGCCCCTGAGACACCAATTATGGCACTTCCGGTTGGTACAGGAAGCTATAAGTCAACACATATCCTCATTGGGGTATGCTTTTACAGAATCCTGAGTTTTAAGTCTTTACGTTAAGATTTGACTGATTTACACAGGGTTCAATGCACTATGTCTATCAAATTGCAGGCAGGGTATGGATATACACTTTTAGCTTAGAATCGACACAGGTAGACCTCATAGTGTCCTGATGGACTGTCATCAAAGACAGGTTCATAAGGCATTCATAACCCACATAGGCCTCAGGTTGAATTTAGAGGAGCAGGCAATGTATTCCTATGGGGAGAGAAGTCAATGCAAACTGTTTGATGTAAACACCTTCTTTTAACTGTGAAGGGTTAATGCTACTTTGGTTAAGGTTAGGCTTGCACAGATCGGGAGGACCTTAGGAACAGTCCTGTGTTTGAATTGTCCTTCTAAACCTAACGGTTCCGCCGCTGTCACCCAAAATCAAATGACGTTGTGGTGCAGGCTTCATTTTGGGCCTACTTTTCTAATGGTCGCTGCGCTTAGACCGAGCGAGCTACGGTCAAGTTGGATATCTCGTTGAACTCGGCACGGCCTTGGGATTATGTTTATGCCATTGCCTGCTCTCTGTGTCTTTAAACACCGCGCTTTGTCACTCCATCCTTGCTGTGTGTGTGTGTGAGAGCTTTTCTTTGACATCTGTTGGGAGAATTGACTGATTTTACAGTTCAGGAGGGTTGCCTAATCACACATATGAAGTTTTGAAAAGATCTGACCTTTTTAACCCTTGGAACAGCCACTATGACACCATTTAAGGCACTACCTGTTGGCACAGGAAGCTATAAATAAACTCATATCCTCATTGGGGTATGCTTTTACAGAATCCTGAGTTTTAAGTCTTTATGTTAAGAACTGAGTTATTTACTAGGGTTTAGTGAGTGTGTGTTATTTCAGAAAATCATAGAAAATCACAGAAATCTCTAGTTGAGCTCCGCAGCACACTTTGAAAATATTCGTATGAACACCCTGCAACTGGATCTGTAACTGTTGAAAAAAAAACAGCTATATTTGAACATCACAAATCTGTCATTGTAGTTTCTCTTAAATAGTTGATAGATAAATGGCTGATTTTTTTGTTATTGACACCGGAGGCTCTAGTTGACTTTGACATGAAGTGAAAAAATATTTTCTCTATTTTCATTTTGGACCTTTAATCCCAGAAAAATGTCCATAACTCAAAAACCGTTGAGGCCTAGACGCCATCTTGTTCGGGGCCAACTGCCCATTATGCCAAACCTATGCTCACCAAGTTTCGGCTTTGAAATATTTTCAGTTTTCTAGATAAGGCCCATCGTGATTCATGATGTTTTGTCAAATTGCAGTATAATTGCTTATGCCCTCTTGTGGGATTTTCCGGGATAGCGTAAAAATGACCAAAATTTGATTATTTTATAAAGTAAAACCGAATGTCCGACAAAGTTCATTTGATGACTTCCCGATAGGTCTGGCCCTGCCGCTAAACCCGACGCCGTCCCCAATTTTAAACATGTTTTTGTTTTTGTCTTTAGGTCTAGTAAGGGAAACTAGTAGTTTGCAATATGGACTTTTTCACTAACCATACAGAAAATGTCGAAATGTTCCCTTAAGGTATGAAATGTTTCTAAGACCTGTAATATAACTTTTTTAAGTTTTTGTCTGACGTTATGCTGGACCTGCACGGGCGTTTGGATTTGTGTACCTAAGCCCTAACAAAAGTAGCTACTTGGACATAAATAATGGACATTATCGAACAAATCAAGCATTTATTGTGGAACTAGGACTCCTGGGAGTGCATTCTGATGAAGATCATCAAAGGTAAGGGAATATTTATAATGTTATTTCTGATTTCTGTTGTCTCCAACCTGGCGGATATATTTTTTTTTAACTCTGAGCGCCTAGTCTCAGATTATTGCATGCTTTGCTTTTTCCGTAAAGTTTTTTTGAAATCTGACACAGCAGTTGCACTAAAGAACCCAACATGAAATGTAAAATGTATATGTAACAAAAACCTGTAAAAGCAAACAAATGCAAAACGGATAATAAAGAACACAACATAATGCTGCAGTACTCCCAGTTCACTTCCCTCCATCAAGGTCCATGTCACAGTACACCTGGACAGGTGTCAAAGTTGGGTAGATGGTGTAGACAGCCAGTCTCTGTCGAGGTGTTGAACTTACAGCTCAGCTCCAGGTTGAGGTCACGACAGCCAAAAGTAACACAGCCATCGCGTAAGAGAGAGTTTAGAGTCCAGAGTTTGTAGAATCTACAATTTTTTATGTTTAACTTTTTTTAACTAGTCAGTGATGAACAATCTCTTATTTACAATGACGGCCTACCCCGGCCAAACCTGGACGACGCTGGGCCTAATTGTGCAACACCCGATGGGATTACCAAACACGTCCAGATATGATACAGCCTGGATTTGAATCAGGGACTGTAGTGACACCTCTTGCACTGAGATGCAGTGCTTTAGACCTTTGTGAAACTCCGGGCCTATAGGGAACCTTTTGAACAGTCACATATGTATATCATTGGCTGTTTGCCAGAATTACCTGCAGTTGAAGTTGGAAGTTTACATACACTTAGGTTGGAGTCATTAAAACTAGTTTTTGAACCACTCTACCAAATACTAATTGAGTGTATGTAAACTTCTGACCCACTGGGAATGTGATGAAAGAAATATAAGCTGACATAAATCATTCTCTCAACTATTATTCTGACATTTCACATTCTTAAAATAAAGTGGTGATCCTAACTGACCAAAGATGGAGAATTTTTAATGGGATGAAATGTCAGGAATTGTGAAACACTGAGTTTAAATGCAAACAGCAACCGTAGTTTGACGCTCAGCAGTTGATTGTTTCCACATCCACTGCTTTTAGGCTTTATGTCTTTGCGGTCTGAGCTATTAGAGATATGTTGTTTGTGACACAGGGAGGACAACCTGCAAACAGTCATAGTGAAAGAGGTCAATCATAGGCACACCTGAATGACTGGGGACATTTTGAGAAAACAGGTTCTGTCTTATACTTGTAGGTCTACCAGGGGGGGCTGGATAGTAAATTGGAACTGGCTGTAATAGTTGAACTTCAACTAGTAGTTTAACTCTAGTGGGACTAGTTGAACTTCAACTAGTAGTTTAACTCTAGTGGGACTAGTTGAACTTCAACTAGTAGTTTAACTCTAGTGGGACTAGTTGAACTTTAACTTTAGTAGTTTAACTGTAGTGGGACTAGTTGACTTAAACTAGTAGTTTAACTCTAGTAGTTTAACTCCAGGGCCTAGTTGAACTTAAACTAGTAGTTTAACTCCAGTAGGCCTAGTTGAACTTAAACTAGTAGTTTAACTCTAGTAGGCCTAGTTGAACTAAACTAGTAGTTTAACTCTAGTAGGACTAGTTGGACTTAAACTAGTAGTTTAACTCTAGTAGGCCTAGTTGAACTTAAACTAGTAGTTTAACTCCAGTAGGCCTAGTTGAACCTTAAACTAGTAGTTTAACTCTAGTAGGCCTAGTTGAACCTAAACTAGTAGTTTAACTCTAGTAGGCCTAGTTGAACTTAAACTAGTAGTTTAACTCTAGTAGGCCTAGTTGAACTTAAACTAGTAGTTTAACTCTAGTAGGCCTAGTTGAACTTAAACTAGTAGTTTAACTCTAGTAGGCCTAGTTGAACTTAAACTAGTAGTTTAACTCTAGTAGGCCTAGTTGAACTTAAACTAGTAGTTTAACTCCAGTAGGCCTAGTTGAACTTAAACTAGTAGTTTAACTCTAGTAGGCCTAGTTGAACTTAAACTAGTAGTTTAACTCCAGTAGGCCTAGTTGAACTTAACCTCTAGTAGTTTAACTCCAGTAGGCCTAGTTGAACTTAAACTAGTAGTTTAACTCCAGTAGGTCTAGTTGAACCTAAACTAGTAGTTTAACTCCAGTAGGCCTAGTTGAACTTAAACTAGTAGTTTAACTCCAGTAGGCCTAGTTGAACTTAAACTAGTCGTTTAACTCTAGTAGGCCTAGTTGAACGTAAACTAGTAGTTTAACTCTAGTAGGCCTAGTTGGATGTAAACTAGTAGTTTAACTCTAGTAGGCCTAGTTGAACTTAAACTAGTAGTTTAACTCTAGTAGGCCTAGTTGATCTTAAACTAGTCGTTTAACTCTAGTAGGCCTAGTTGAACCTAAACTAATAGTTTAACTCCAGTAGGCCTAGTTGGATGTAAACTAATCGTTTAACTCCAGTAGGCCTAGTTTAACTTAAACTAGTAGTTTAACTCCAGTAGGCCTAGTTGAACTTAAACTAGTAGTTTAACTCCAGTAGGTCTAGTTGAACCTAAACTAGTAGTTTAACTCCAGTAGGCCTAGTTGAACTTAAACTAGTAGTTTAACTCCAGTAGGCCTAGTTGAACTTAAACTAGTCATTTAACTCTAGTAGGCCTAGTTGAACGTAAACTGGTAGTTTAACTCTAGTAGGGCTAGTTGAACTTAAACTAGTAGTTTAACTCTAGTAGGCCTAGTTGAACTTAAACTAGTAGTTTAACTCTAGTAGGCCTAGTTGAACTTAAACTAGTAGTTTAACTCCAGTAGGCCTAGTTGAACTTAACCTCTAGTAGTTTAACTCCAGTAGGCCTAGTTGAACTTAAACTAGTAGTTTAACTCAAGTAGGCCTAGTTGAACTTAAACTAGTAGTTTAACTCCAGTAGGCCTAGTTGAACCTAAACTAGTAGTTTAACTCTAGTAGGCCTAGTTGAACTTATACTAGTAGTTTAACTCTAGTAGGCCTAGTTGAACTTAAACTAGTAGTTTAACTCCAGTAGGCCTAGTTGAACTTAAACTAGTAGTTTAACTCCAGTAGGCCTAGTTGAACTTAAACTAGTAGTTTAACTCCAGTAGGCCTAGTTGAACTTAACCTCTAGTAGTTGACCTGTAATAGTCAAATGGTGGTCACACAAAGAGCCATGCCGGTAAGAGGAAGCACAAAGTACAAACATTCCCTTGGAGTGTCAACAATGGCTTGCCACCTGATCACATGTCCTGGCAGAGGAAAATGTAGCTGAGGTTTAATCCAGAACTTTGTTGCTGCAGAAATGGGCTGAGCCGTTGTAACTTCTCAAGGGTAATGTTATTGAGCTGTGTGCGACTGTGATAGTTATGTCTTTCAAAGCCTCCTGTAATGTTTGAAACCTTAAACACAAGGCTGTTCTGGAACACAAGGCTGTTCTGGAACACAAGGGTGTTCTGGAACTGTTGCTGGTATAAATAACTGTTGCTGAACAGTACGATTGTATTATCACCTCTCTCTATATAAGGGACATGTAGCCATTTACTCTGGGAGCTTCTTCTCTGACTGTGATCTGAGAGTGATCAACCCTGCAGCTGCTTGGATTAAAATATTCACTATTATACAATACAATTAGTCTCTGCTTAATCTTTGGATAACATTTTTTACAACAACTTGTTGGATCAGATGTTTTCTCCCTCCCTCTTTAAATAATAAAAACACCTTAATGATTGGTTGGTAATAAAAACACCTTAATGATTGGTTGGTAATAAAAACACCTTAATGATTGGTTGGTAATAAAATCACCTTAATGATTGGTTGGTAATAAAAACACCTTAATGATTGGTTGGTAATAAAAACACCTTAATGATTGGTTGGTAATAAAAACACCTTAATGATTGGTTGGCAATAAAAACACCTCAATGATTGGTTGGTAATAAAAACACCTCAATGATTGGTTGGTAATAAAAACACCTTAATGATTGGTTGGTAATAAAAACACCTTAATGATTAGTTTGCAATAGTACCTTCCACAATGTAGGCGATGGGTGCAGTTGGTGGGTCCATGTGTTGTCTGGGGTCGGCAGCAGTACCGCAAGACCAGAGTCCAGCAGTGTCAAAATACCATCTAAGATCCTGGTTGGCATCTGTTCCTTTAGAGCTCAAACACACTGGACTTGAAAACAACCATTCTCTCAACTCAGCTTCATGGGGTAATCACCTGGAAGATGTCATCAAGGCAAAGGGCGGCTACTTTGAAGAATCTAAAATATATTTTAATTTGTTTAACACTTTTTTGGTTACTACATGGTTCCATGTGTTATTTCATAGCTTTGAGGTCTTCACTATTATTCTACAATGTAGAAAATAGTACAAATAAAGAAAAACCCTGGAATGAGTAGGTGTGTCCAAACTTTTGACTGGTACTGTAAATATAATATAATAATATAATATAATAATATAATATAATATAATAAATGTAATTAATAATTAATAATGAATTAATAATAATTTAAATGGACGCCATCAGCAGGCGTTTTTGTAACAGCTCCGTTTCTGAAAATGTTCAGGGCCCCAAACTTTACAAGTGTACCAAGTTTAGGGAACATCATTTTCACATATCGCCTGGACTACATGGAAAAACGATCTGTAACTATCTGTTATCATTGTCTACTGGGATTGTTGCCTAGTTGACCCAGATTGAGTATATTTAAAGGCACACTAATAATGTGATAATAAACTGATTATGGCTGGTAGGCCGAGTCTGGCATTAGTCATGCAAACAACATACTCAGCTTATCTTATTCGGCGTAACGTCATAATCAAAGTAAACACATGCTGATTAAAATACCCGGTGCTTGCATCAACAGCGCAAGCTTCCCTCTTTTGATCGAAAGTGAAGTGAAATCCTGAAATAAAACTGAAATGATATGCATTTTAGAAATAGTTTTTATGTGTCCGAACTATGATCTCAAAGACTTTCCCCCCCAAAAAAAGAACATGGTGGTAGAACGTTTTTGTTTTTCAATTGTCGATTTTTCGGCAAAGGCGAATCATGTAGCTTTATTTCAGATGTGTTCATGTGATTATTGTTCTTCTTGTCATGCATGTAAACGTTTTAATGGAATATTCGTCTGTGGTCACAATAAGTGCATGTACCTGTACCCAGTGAAAAGGCGGTTCAATCAACCTTGTTTCCACGTCATTTCTACAAACGAAATGATATGTTTTGACGTTGAACCAAAGTGGAAAACTGATTGTAATTGCAAAAAGTCATCAACGTAAGGGATTGTTGTCTTTTTTCACTCAACTTTGAACCTAAATCCAATGACAAGGTGACATTTTTGGGTTGATTTCATATTGAATTCACGAAACCTGACAACTCAACCAAATGTAAATCAAACTAGACTTTGAACTGACGTCTGTGCCCAGTGGGATGTTTACAGACAAGAGTGATTCCAGGAATGATTAGTTATCTTTATAAAAGAGGTGTGGACCAGGTAATGTACTGAGTGTTGCAATGAGCTCTGGTTGTCTTTATAAAAGAGGTGTGGACTGGGTAATGTACTGAGTGTTGCAATGAGCTCTGGTTGTCTTTATAAAAGAGGTGTGGACTGGGTAATGTACTGAGTGTTGCAATGAGCTCTGGTTGTCTTTATAAAAGAGGTGTGGACTGGGTAATGTACTGAGTGTTGCAATGAGCTCTGGTTGTCTTTATAAAAGAGGTGTGGACTGGGTAATGTACTGAGTGTTGCAATGAGCTCTGGTTGTCTTTATAAAAGAGGTGTGCATCTTTGTGGGGCAGACATCTGCTCAGTCACTCATACAGGTAAGCTCATACACTCACTTATTTTCTTCTTTCTTTCTGCTTTGGGATCGGTGAGCTAACTGTAGGCTAATGCGTTTAGCATGAGGTTGAAAGTAACAAGAACATTTCCCAGGACATAGACATGTCTGATATTGGCAGAAAGCTTAAATTCTTGTTAATTTAACTGCACTGTCCACTGTCATAAACAAATTAGGCACATTTGGGCAGTCATGATACAACATTTTGAACAGAATTACAATGGTTCATTGGATCAGTCTAAACTTTGCACATACACTGCTGTCATCTAGTGGCCAAAATCTAAATTGCATCTGGGCTGGAATAATACATTATGGCCTTTCTCTTGCATTTCAAAGATGATGGTACAAAATAAATACACAATAACTTGTTTTTCTCTTTGTATTATTTTTTACCAGATCTATTGTGTTGTATTATCCTACACTCCCTTCACATTTCCACAAACTTCAGTGTTTCCTTTCAAATGGTATCAATGCATATCCTATTCCAGCCCAGGCGACAATTTAGATTTTGGCCACTAGATGACAGCAGTGTATGTGCAAAGGTCTACACTGATCCAATGAACCATTACATTTCTGTTCGAAATGTTGTATCAAGACTGCCCAAATATGCCTAATTTGTTTATTAATAACTTTTCATGTTAGAAACTGTGCACTCTCCTCAAACAATATCATGGTATTATTTAACTGTAATAGCTACTGTAAATTAGACAGTGCAGTTAGATTAACAAGAATGTAAGATTTCTGCCAATATCAGATTTGTCTATGTCCTGGGAATTCTTCTTGTTACTTACAACCTCATGCTAAATGCATTAGCCCACGTTAGCTCAACCACATGCTAATCGCATTAGCCTACGTTAGCTCAACCACATGCTAATCGCATTAGCCTACGTTAGCTCAACCTCATGCTAATCGCATTAGCCTACGTTAGCTCAACCTCATGCTAATCGCATTAGCCTACGTTAGCTCAACCTCATGCTAATCGCATTAGCCTACATTAGCTCAACCGTCCCGCAGGGGACCAACCAATCCTGAATAATTTTTTATAAAATATGTTATATACCAGCACATTTGATATAGGTCCAGTAGACTTATTTGCACCTAATGAACATGATACGATTGTTTTGCTCAGGGGAAAAGTCATTCTAGGGGGTCGGAAACGGGTGTTTCGATCCGATGGCACAACCTCTGCCTTAACTTAATTTAACCAATAGTAGCTTTCACCTGAAGAATACTGTTGTAAATATGCTTCACATCCATTCAATTTACTCTTTTTTTTGTCAACATTTTTTAGTAAACTATACAAAAGGCAAACGGACATCTATCTCAACAATGATGGTAGGTGTGAATAAACCAGAAAACATTCGTAGACACTAATGTGAATATGAAATATGTATCTTTAATGAACCATCACTAGACAGTATTTACATTAAAACTGTTATATCTATCTACCCTGTTGTGCAGTTCAGCTTGATGCTAGTTCTGCTGGTCCCCGTGGCGGTACAGTCCTCTCTGCATCCAGTGGACTGTAACGAGGTGTACCAATCAGGTTCTGGACAGAATGGGGTTTACACTATTTATCCTGCAGGATCCACCTCACCTGTCCAGGTGTTCTGTGAGATGTCGATGGAGAGTGCATATTCAGGAAAGTGGACGGTCAGTATCCAATATTTCTACCAATTTTTAAATACACGTATGTATTTACTTGTGTTTTTTCAATAACACTGTAATAGCTGTACGTTTGTACAGTAATTCTACTGTAAATTAACTTACTTACGATTACATTTACATTTATGACACAAACTGTTAAAAAAGTACCAGTCATTTTACAGTAAGTTACTGGCTATTGAGTTGCAGTAAAAATACAGTAATATGTTTTTGCATTTAAACTGTATTTTTGTTCAGTAAATATACAACAACTAACTGTATTTTTACAGCTAAATGTAAGGTGTTATAGCTGTAAAATGACAGTATGCTGCTGTATTCAGATTACAGTACACTCTTGTACACTGAACAAAATATATAAACACAACATGTAAAGTGTTGGTCCCATGTTTAATGAGCTGAAATAAAAGATCCCCGAAATTTTCCAAATGCACAAAAAGCTTATTTCGCTCAAGTTTTGTGCACAAATTGTTTTACATCCCTGTTAGTGAGCATTTCTCCTTTGCCAAGATAATCCATCCATCTGACAGGTGTGGCATATCAAGAAGCTGATTAAACAGCATGATCTTTACACAGGTGCACCTTGTGCTAGGGACAATAAAAGGCCACTCAAAAATATGCAGTTTTGTCACACAACACAATGCCACAGATATCTCAACTTTTGATGGAGCGCGCAATTGACATGCAGGAATGTCCTCCAGAGTTGTTGCCAGAGAATTGAATGTTAATTTCTCTACCATAAGCCGCCTCCAATGTAGTTTTAGAGAATTTGGCAGTACGGCCTCACAAACACGTGTATGGCGCCGTGGGCGAGCAGTTTGCTGATGCCAACGTTGTGAACAGAGTGACCCATGGTGGTGGTGGGGTTATGGTATGGGCAGGCATACTCTATGGACAATGAACACAATTGCATTTCATCAATGGCAATTTGAATGCACAGAGATACAGTGATGAGATCCTGAGTCCCATTGTGAGGCCCATTTTTTTTAAGGTGTCTGTGACCAACAGATGCATATCTGTATTCCCAGTCATGTTAAATCCATAGATTAGGACCTAATGGATTTATTTCAATTGACTGATTTCATTATATGAGCTGTAACTAGGTAACATGTTTGAAATTGTTGCGTGTTGCGTGTATATTTTTGCTCAGTATAAATGTAATATTTAATATCATTTTACTGTAATTGTACAGCAACTCAGTAGTCTGTAAATTCTTGAAATTTTACAGGATATTTATTACAGTAAAATGTAATGCAATTATTTACTGTAGGCACACTTGGGACTCAACCTCACCTGGGTTTGGACTCATAACCTCATGGTTGCCAGTGACTTGAATGTCTTGCTATGCAGGGTAGATCTGTGGGCTTGACAAAGGTTGGTCCACAGATTTAATGGCAATAATACATTTCTGCACTGAGGTAAATAGCAGTGCTCAAGGAGTCCCCCGCCAGTACATCACCACCCATCTACATTTCAAAGCGCCAGGGAACAACACAATACTTAGTCAGACACATTGACATTGTTTTATACGGTTACAGCCTTATTCTAAAATGAATTAAATATTTGTTTTATTCCTTATCAATCTACACACCATACCCCATAATGACAAAGAAAAAAAAACATTTATTTTATTATTATTGTTTTTTGCATTTTTTTTTTTTACATTGCTAATTTTTCTTTTATTTCTTTTATTGTTTTTTTTTACCTTTATTTAACTAGGCAAGTCAGTTAAGAAATAATAACAGAAATATCACATTTACATAAGTATTCAGACTCTTTACTCAGTATTTGTATTTTTGCTGTTGTTTATGTATTTATTTGAACATTTTTAGGGGTAGATCAGGGGTATTATTTACTATTTGTATTAAGTGTGGGAGCTCTGGAGGGTTATGAGGTAATAACTTGGCTGGAACAGCTGGGGGTCCCTGAGGAGAACTGAGTCCCACTGGGACAGCTAGGGGGTCCCTGAGGAGAACTGAGTCCCACTGGGACAGCTAGGGGGTCCCTGAGGAGAGAACTGAGTCCCACTGGGACAGCTAGGGGGTCCCTGACGAGTGAACTGAGACCCTCTGGGACAGCTAGGGTGTCCCTGAGGAGAGAACTGAGACCCTCTGGGACAGCTAGGTTCTCAAACGACACAAGACCATAATGTGAGTCTTTCACAACACACTGTCACTGGCCATAGTCATATACAGTGAGCTCCAAAAGTATTGGGACACATTGTTTGTTGTTTTGGCTTTGTACTCCAGCACTTTGGATTGGAAATGATGCAATGACTATGAGGTTAAAGTGCAGGACTGTCAGCTTTAATTTGAGGGTATTTTCATCGTTGTATTTTCACTGCAACCAGTAGCTGGTAGTGTAGCGTAAAATTACAGGATTGTTTTACAGTTTAGTTTTTCCTGACAAAACCAGCACCAGGACATAGACACAGTGTAGTTGAACCAGGACATAGACACAGTGTAGTTGAACCAGGACATAGACACAGTGTAGTTGAACCAGGACATAGACACAGTGTAGTTGAACCAGGACATAGACACAGTGTAGTTGAACCAGGACATAGACACAGTGTAGTTGAACCAGGACATAGACACAGTGTAGTTGAACCAGGACATAGACACAGTGTAGTTGAACCAGGACATAGACACAGTGTAGTTGAACCAGGACATAGACACAGTGTGTAGTTGAACCAGTAGACACAGTGTAGTTGAACCAGGACATAGACACAGTGTAGTTGAACCAGGACATAGACACAGTGTAGTTGAACCAGGACATAGACACAGTGTAGTTGAACCAGGACATAGACACAGTGTAGTTGAACCAGGACATAGACACAGTGTAGTTGAACCAGGACATAGACACAGTGTAGTTGAACCAGGACATAGACACAGTAGTAGTTGAACCAGGACATAGACACAGTGTAGTTGAACCAGGACATAGACACAGTGTAGTTGAATAGACACAGGACATAGACACAGTGTAGTTGAACCAGGACATAGACACAGTGTAGTTGAACCAGGACATAGACACAGTGTAGTTGAACCAGGACATAGACACAGTGTAGTTGAACCAGGACATAGACACAGTGTAGTTGAACCAGGACATAGACACAGTGTAGTTGAACCAGGACATAGACACAGTGTAGTTGAACCAGGACATAGACACAGTGTAGTTGAACCAGGACATAGACACAGTGTAGTTGAACCAGGACATAGACACAGTGTAGTTGAACCAGGACATAGACACAGTGTAGTTGAACCAGGACATAGACACAGTGTAGTTGAACCAGGACATAGACACAGTGTAGTTGAACCAGGACATAGACACAGTGTAGTTGAACCAGGACATAGACACAGTGTAGTTGAACCAGGACATAGACACAGTGTAGTTGAACCAGGACATAGACACAGTGTAGTTGAACCAGGACATAGACACAGTGTAGTTGAACCAGGACATAGACACAGTGTAGTTGAACCAGGACATAGACACAGTGTAGTTGAAGCAGTACCAGGACATAGACACAGTGTAGTTGAACCAGGACATAGACACAGTGTAGTTGAACCAGGACATAGACACAGTGTAGTTGAACCAGGACATAGACACAGTGTAGTTGAACCAGGACATAGACACAGTGTAGTTGAACCAGGACATAGACACAGTGTAGTTGAACCAGGACATAGACCAGACCACAGTGTAGTTGAACCAGGACATAGACACAGTGTAGTTGAACCAGGACATAGACACAGTGTAGTTGAACCAGGACATAGACCAGACCACAGTGTAGTTGACATAGACACAGTGTACAGGACATAGACACAGTGTAGTTGAACCAGGACATAGACACAGTGTAGTTGAACCAGGACATAGACACAGTGTAGTTGAACCAGGACATAGACACAGTGTAGTTGAACCAGAGACATACACAGTGTAGTTGACACAGTGTAGTTGAACCAGGACATAGACACAGTGTAGTTGAACCAGGACATAGACACAGTGTAGTTGAACCAGGACATAGACACAGTGTAGTTGAACCAGGACATAGACACAGTGTAGTTGAACCAGGACATAGACACAGTGTAGTTGAACCAGGACATAGACCAGACCACAGTGTAGTTGAACCAGGACATAGACACAGTGTAGTTGAACCAGGACATAGACACAGTGTAGTTGAACCAGGACATAGACACAGTGTAGTTGAACCAGGACATAGACCAGACCACAGTGTAGTGCACATATTCTCTTCTTCTTCTTCTGATTTCCAGTCAGTAAATTAAACAATATCTCTCTCTTAATCAGGTGATTCAGAACAGACAGGATGGATCAGTGAACTTCCACAGGAAGTGGAATGAGTACAAGAGTGGGTTTGGGAGCGCAGCTGGAGAGTACTGGCTGGGTAAGAACTGATTAAATGTCTTGCCTCCAGAACATTCTCCTCTTAGAACCCTGTTCAGCAAATGAGCTAATCCTGTTTGTCCTAATGCATGTACGTTCATTTGTCGTTGTATTCCAACAACACGGTGTGCTTCTATGCTGGTACTATTCTCCAGGACTGGAGACGATGTATCTCCTGACTATGAAGAAGACCTATGAGCTGAGGGTGGACATGGAGGACTTTGAGGGGAATAAGGTCTATGCTCAGTACTCCACCTTCTCTGTTGGACCAGAAGCTGAAGAGTACCCGCTAAAGCTGGGTTCATTCAAAGATGGAGGAGCAGGTGGGTGACAACTTTTATTGTCCATAAAAACAATTCTAAGAAAAAGTTCCAAGAATATAGCACCAGACAATAGTACCACAAACAAATTCTGAAGAAAAACAGTCCAAGAAAATCTGTCATTACGGGTTCACAACTGAAGATTTGCCAGTGGAAGCATTATCATTAGGTTATCAAGTGTTGCTTCCCTTGTGTTGGTGGGCTGTATACTTTGTTCTTATCCTGAGGAGATTCTATGACATCACAGTGGTCAGAAATCTATGTTCTTATCCTCAGAAGATTCTATGACATCACAGTGGTCAGAAATCTATGTTCTTATCCTCAGAAGATTCTATGACATCACAGTGGTCAGAAATCTATGTTCTTATCCTCAGAAGATTCTATGACATCACAGTGGTCAGAAATCTATGTTCTTATCCTCAGAAGATTCTATGACATCACAGTGGTCAGAAATCTCTGTTCTTATCCTCAGGAGATTCTATGATTCTATGACATCACAGTGGTCAGAAATCTCTTATCCTGTTCTTATCCTATGTTCTTATCCTCAGGAGATTCTATGACATCACAGTGGTCAGAAATCTATGTTCTTATCCTCAGGAGATTCTATGACATCACAGTGGTCAGAAATCTATGTTCTTATCCTGAGGAGATTCTATGACATCACAGTGGTCAGAAATCTATGTTCTTATCCTCAGAAGATTCTATGACTCATCACAGTGGTCAGAAATCTATGTTCTTATCCTGAGGAGATTCTATGACATCACAGTGGTCAGAAATCTATGTTCTTATCCTCAGGGTCAGATTCTTATCCTCACTATCATCACAGTGGTCAGAAATCTCTGTTCTTATCCTCAGGAGATTCCATGACTCATCACCATGGTCAGAAATCTATGTTCTTATCATGAGGAGATTCTATGACATCACAGTGGTCAGAAATCTCTGTTCTTATCCTCAGGAGATTCCATGACTCATCACAGTGGTCAGAAATCTCTGTTCTTATCCTCAGGAGATTCCATGACTCATCACAGTGGTCAGAAATCTCTGTTCTTATCCTCAGGAGATTCTATGACATCACAGTGGTCAGAAATCTATGTTCTTATCCTCAGGAGATTCTATGACATCACAGTGGTCAGAAATCTATGTTCTTATCCTGAGGAGATTCTATGACATGACATCACAGTGGTCAGAAATCTATGTTCTTATCCTGAGGAGATTCTATGACATCACAGGTGGTTCTTATCCTCAGAAATCTATGTTCTTATCCTCAGGAGATTCTATGACATCACAGTGGTCAGAAATCTATGTTCTTATCCTGAGGAGATTCTATGATTCATCACCAGTGGTCAGAAATCTATGTTCTTATCACAGTGGTCAGAAATCTATGTTCTTATCCTGAGGAGATTCTATGACATCACAGTGGTCAGAAATCTATGTTCTTATCCTCAGGAGATTCTATGACTCATCACAGAAATCTCTGTTCTTATCCTCAGGAGATTCCATGACTCATCACAGTGGTCAGAAATCTCTGTTCTTATCCTCAGGAGATTCCATGACTCATCACAGTGGTCAGAAATCTCTGTTCTTATCCTCAGGAGATTCCATGACTCATCACCATGGTCAGACATTTACAACGTTAGATAAGGATCAGGACCTTAATGAGGGCAACTGTGGCCAGACATACTACGGTGGATTTTGGTACAACAACTGCCATTGGACTAATCCCAATGGGATATACGCGTGGGGGGAGTCTGCCTACGGTGTTGGCATCAACTGGAGAACATGGAAAGGCTTCACATACTCCCTGAAAAGAATGACCATGAAGATCAGACCAGCCACTGGATAGAAGGGAAACATCTTAACTGTTAATTAAGCATCTCTATTTTCTAACAACATTTCTAAATCAACATTTTTAATAACAATGATTGCCATACAAAACATTTTTTCCCCACCACGTGCACACATTACGTTTACCTGGGAGGTGGTGTCTTTTCTAAGTACAGTTTGTGTTTGGGTCTTCGGAGAGTATCAGTGGGTGCCGCAGGACCCAGAATGTCGTGTGCTGCTTTGCCATAGCAACAGAAACCTGACTGCAGTGGGGATGATGTGACTCCTACCCATCCTCTAACTCTCTCTGTATCCTACCCTAACCAACTGTCTGTATCCTACCCTAACCAACTGTCTGTATCCTACCCTAACCAACTGTCTGTATCCTACCCTAACCAACTGTATGTATCCTACCCTAACCCACTGTATGTCTGTTTCCTACCCTAACCAACTGTCTGTTTCCTACCCTGTCTGTCCTACCCTAACCAACTGTATGTATCCTACCCTAACCAACTGTCTGTATCCTACCCTAACCCACTGTATGTCTGTTTCCTATAACCAACTGTATGTATCCTACCCTAACCCACTGTATGTCTGTTTCCTACCCTAACCAACTGTCTGTTTCCTACCCTAACCCACTGTATGTCTGTTTCCTACCCTAACCAACTGTCTGTATCCTACCCTAACCCACTGTATGTCTGTTTCCTACCTAACCAACTAACCAACTGTCTGTATCCTACCCTAACCCACTGTATGTCTGTTTCCTACCCTGTCTAACCAACTGTCTGTATCCTACCCTAACCCACTGTATGTCTGTTTCCTACCCTAACCAACTGTCTGTATCCTACCCTAACCCACTGTATGTCTGTTTCCTACCCTAACCAACTGTCTGTATCCTACCCTAACCCACTGTATGTCTGTTTCCTACCCTAACCAACTGTCTGTATCCTACCCTAACCCACTGTATGTCTGTTTCCTACCCTAACCAACTGTCTGTATCCTACCCTAACCCACTGTATGTCTGTTTCCTACCCTAACCAACTGTCTCCTACCCTAACCCACTGTATGTCTGTTTCTACCCTAACCAACTGTCTGTATCCTACCTAACCCACTGTATGTCTGTTTCCTACCCTAACCAACTGTCTGTATCCTACCCTAACCCACTGTATGTCTGTTTCCTACCCTAACCAACTGTCTGTATCTACCCTAACCCACTGTATGTCTGTTTCCCTAACCAACTGTCTGTATCCTACCCTAACCCACTGTATGTCTGTTTCTACCCTAACCAACTGTCTGTATCCTACCCTAACCCACTATGTCTGTTTCCTACCCTAACCAACTGTCTGTATCCTACCCTAACCCACTGTATGTCTGTTTCCTACCCTAACCAACTGTCTGTATCCTACCCTAACCCACTGTATGTCTGTTCCTAACCAACTGTCTGTATCCTACCAACCCACTGTCTGTTTCTACCCTAACCAACTCCTACCCTAACCCACTGTATGTCTGTTTCCTACCCTAACCAACTGTCTGTATCCTACCCTAACCCACTGTATGTCTGTTTCCTACCCTAACCAACTGTCTGTATCCTACCTAACCCACTGTATGTCTGTTTCCTACCCACTAACCAACTGTCTGTATCCTACCCTAACCCACTCTGTTTCCTACCCTAACCAACTGTCTGTATCCTACCTAACCCACTGTAACCAACCAACTGTCTGTATCCTACCCTAACCCACTGTATACCTACCCTAACCAAATCAAATCAAATCAAACCAACTGTTATTTATATAGCCCTTCGTACATCAGCTGATATCTCAAAGTGCTGTACAGAAACACAGCCTAAAACCCCAAACAGCAAGCAATGCAGATGTAGAAGCACGGTGGCTAACCCACTGGAAAAACTCCCTAGAAAACCAACTGGCCAAAACCCTACCCTAACCAAATCAAATCAAATCAAATTTATTTATATAGGAAGAAACCTAAAACCCCAAACAGCAAGCAATGCAGAACCAGGCTAGAAAGGCCAAAACCTGGAAGAAACCTGGGGTATGGCCAGTCCTCTTCTGGCTGTGCCGGGTGGAGATTATAACAGAACATGGCCAAGATGTTCAAATGTTCATAAATGACCAGCATGGTTGAATAATAATAAGGCAGAACAGTTGAAACTGGAGCAGCAGCATGGCCAGGTGGACTGGGGACAGCAAGGAGTCATTATGTCAGGTAATCCTGGGGCATGGTCCTGGGGCTCAGGTCCTCCGAGAGAGAGAAAGGGAGAGAGAAGGAGAGAATTAGAGAACGTACACTTAGATTCACACAGGACCCCGAATTGGACAGGAGAAGTACTCCAGATATAACAAACTGACCCAGCCCCCCGACACATAAACTACTGCAGCATAAATACTGGAGGCTGAGACAGGAGGGGTCAGGAGACACTGTGGCCCCATCCGAGGACACCCCCGGACAGGGCCAAACAGGAAGGATATAACCCCACCCACTTTGCCAAAGCACAGCCCCCACACCACTAGAGGGATATCTTCAACCACCAACTTACCATCCTGAGACAAGGCTGAGTATAGCCCACAAAGATCTCCGCAATGGCACAACCCAAGGGGGGGGGGGCGCCAACCCAGACAGGATGACCACATCAGTGAATCAACCCACTCAGGTGACGCACCCCTTCCAGGGACGGCATGAGAGAGCCCCAGCAAGCCAGTGACTCAGCCCCTGTAATAGGGTTAGAGGCAGAGAATCCCAGTGGAAAGAGGGGAACCGGCCAGGCAGAGACAGCAAGGGCGGTTCGTTGCTCCAGAGGCTTTCCGTTCACCTTCCCACTCCTGGGCCAGACTACACTCAATCATATGACCCAACCAACTGTCTGTTACCTACCCTAACCCACTGTCTGTATCCTACCTTAACCCACTGTCTGTATCCTACCCTAACCCACTGTCTGTATCCTACCCTAACCCACTGTCTGTATCCTACCCTAACCCACTGTCTGTATCCTACCCAAACCCACTGTCTGTATCCTACCCTAACCCACTGTCTGTATCCTACCCAAACCCACTGTCTGTTTCCTACCCTAACCCACTGTCTGTATCCTACCCTAACCCACTGTCTGTATCCTACCCTAACCCACTGTCTGTATCCTACCCTAACCCACTGTCTGTATCCTACCCTAACAAACTTTTTGTATCCTACCCTAAACTAGTCACATATATTCTCATCTCATTCCTTTACTAGATTGTGTGTTTTAGGTTTTGTTGTGGAGTTGTTAGATATTACCTGTTAGATACTGCTGCACTGTTGGATCTGGAAACAAACATTTCACTACACTTGCAATAACATCTGATAACCATGTGTATGTGACCAATACCATCTGATAACCATGTGTATGTGACCAATAACATCTGCTAACCATGTGTATGTGACCAGTAACATCTGATAACCATGTGTATATGACCAGTAACATCTGATTTTATTTGTCTGTTTCTCACCATTCAAACGGACAGTGTAATTCAACCACTATTAAAACATTTTTTTTTGTGGCCGAACTGAAATCGAGGTTCACCAATTGATAAGCACTTGAAACATTGATATTCAGCCTGCAACAGATGATCCAGACATTGTTTTAATATTTTAATTACAGTTGTATATTGTCAACATTTCACTTTTCTTAAATAATTTCTCTATTTCTTCTCAAATCAGTTTGAAATAAAAAACATTCCAGACTTTGTTTTGTTATTAAAGTTTCAACATTGCGGAACCAATTGTATTTTTGTAAACTTAAGTTTACTATTTTTATTTAGAAAAGTAAGTCGAATGGACTAAAATATTGCCACCCCAGAGCTAGTACTTGGTTGCCAAGGTAACTGCCGACAAACACTTCTGGTAGCCGTCAATGAGCTTCCTACACCTTTCTACAGTCAATTTGGCCCACTCTTTAGCGGTAACCTCTTCAAATTCTTCAAACCAACTGCCGTTTTCAGATCTCACCATAGGTTCTGGTCAGAACAGAACAGTCCAAGTGTCCTCATTTGAAAACCATTCCAGGGTGCTTTTTGTGATGTGTGTTTGAGGTCGTTGTCCTCCTGGGAAGAACCGTCCGACCTTCAATGGAGACTTGGTTTTTTTGGACACTGGGGTGGAACATTGGACCTCCATCAAGCCCTGATAATTGGCTGACATGTGTGATTCTTTGGGCACGTTCAAGGCCTCCAGTACCAGAAGCAGCAAAACAACTCAACAGCGTTAGCAACCCCCCCCCCCCCCCATGTTTGACTGTAGGGAAGGTGTTCTTTTCAATAGCCTAAATGCTTATTTTTGGTCATCTGGAATCAGTGTTGATCTGTACTGCCAAAAAGCTCTACTTTTGTTTCATTGGTCCTCACAACATTTCCCATCATTTTTTTTTTCAATCAGGCTTTCTTATGTCTCCTTCAGCAGTGGGGTCTTCCAATGTTTACCAACGACCAAAGAAAAATAACACCCTCCCTTACAATCAAACTTGGAGGATGTTCGATTTGTCATGTTTTGAAATTGTAAACTTAAGTTTGAAAATCAAATAACAATGTGTGGAATATTTTTTTATTTTTTTATTTCTCCAACTTATTTTAAAAGAAATAGGGAATTACAAAAGTTCAAGTTCATTAAGGAGAGGATGAGGAAGGGATCAACAGTCAAGACAAATACATATTCATATACATTTACATGAAAGTTATTGGTGTTTGTTGATATTTCATATTAAACCACTAACAATGGTAAGCCAAGCTTTTGGAAGGACCAGAACAGTACAGCAGCCTATTCTTGATCAAAGACTTGCTACTGTGTAAATCGATCAAGGGTTGACAAGCAGATCATTGGAAATTGGAGTCGTGATAATAATTGTCATTGCAATAGCAATATCCTACCACTGGATGGGGCTATAACATTATTGTTATTATTATTGCTATTGTTAATATTAGTAGAACTACACAGAGTTTGAACCTAATTCCTCTTGATCAGAAATGGCATTAAATGCATTGTTTATTTATCTTGGAACAAAACGGTATTCAAGCATCACCAGGCGAGCAGGCACCATATAACATAAAGGGGTTAGTGAATCAGCCCAAACCCTTCAAGAATCTAGAGAGAGCCAGCACAATAGAGTTCTAGCCAGCACAATAGAGTTCTAGAGAGAGCCAGCACAATAGAGTTCTAGAGAGAGCCAGCACAATAGAGTTCTAGAGAGAGCCAATAGCACAATAGAGTTCTAGAGAGAGCCAGCACAATGGAGTTCTAGAGAGAGCCAGCACAATGGAGTTCTAGAGAGAGCCAGCACTATAGAGTTCTAGAGAGAGCCAGCACAATAGAGTTCTAGAGAGAGCCAGCACAATAGAGTTCTAGAGAGAGCCAGCACAATGGAGTTCTAGAGAGAGCCAGCACAATAGAGTTCTAGAGAGAGCCAGCACAATAGAGTTCTAGAGAGAGCCAGCACAATAGAGTTCTAGAGAGAGCCAGCACAATGGAGTTCTAGAGAGCCAGCACTATAGAGTTCTAGAGAGAGCCAGCACAATAGAGTTCTAGAGAGAGCCAGCACAATAGAGTTCTAGAGAGAGCCAGCACAATGGAGTTCTAGAGAGAGGTGGTGCTGTGCAAAGGTTGCTGTTTTCTCTGGCAAATGTAAAAATTCTCAATTAACCTACAACATACTTTCCATATGTTTTTTTTTCCCTTCTTTGACTAGATCTCAACTCTATTTCGATAGTTAACTGTGACACAGTGAGGAGGGCAAAGTTGAAGAACATTGACCTAGAGCGCATGATTGTTTTTACTGAAAAGCGCCACAAAGTGCTGCAAAGTCCAACATGTCAATTAGAGCTCACCTGTAAAAGATGATTCTCAATTAGGATGTAATATATATTTTTATACTTAGCTACTTACTGTCTTATACCCTATACCCTAGGGAACAGGGAACAGGGCAGGGAACAGGGCAGGGAACAAAGCAGGGCAGGGACAAAGCAGGCAACTGAGCAGGGAACAGGGCAGGGAACATAACAGGGAACAGAGCAGGGAACAGAACATGGAACAGAGCAGGGAACAGGGCAGTGAACAGAACATTGAACAGGGCAACAGAGCAGAGCAGGGAACAGAGTGAACAGAACAGGGAAGAGAGCAGGGAACAGAACATGGAACAGAGAATGGAACAGGGAAAAGGGAACAGGGCAAGGAACAGAGCAGGGAACAGGGAACAGGGCAGGGAACAGAGCAGGGAACAGGGAACAGGGCAAGGAACAGAGCAGGGAACAGGGAACAGGGCAGGGAACAGGGAACAGGGCAAGGAACAGAGCAGGGAACAGGGAACAGGGCAAGGAACAGAGCAGGGAACAGGGAACAGGGCAGGGAACAGAGCAGGGAACAGGGAACAGGGCAAGGAACAGAGCAGGGAACAAGGTTAGGGAAGAGAGCAGGGAACAGAACAGGGTAGGGAATGGAACAGGGCAGGGAAAGGGAACAGGGTAGGGAACAGGGGGAAACAGGGAACAGGGCAAGGAACAGGGCAGGGAACAGGGAACAGGGCAGGGAACAGAACAGGGTAGGGAACTGAAACAGAGCAGGGAACAGGGAGGGACAGGGCAGGGAACAGGGAACAGGGGGAACAAGGAACAGGGCAGCAGGGAACAGAGCAGGGAACAGGGAACAGGGAACAGGGCAAGGAACAGAGCAGGGAACAGGCAGGGAACAGGGCAAGGAACAGAGCAGGGAACAGGGTAAAGAGAGCAGGGGGAACAGGGAACAGAGCAGGGAACAGGGGGCAACAGGGGGAACAAACAGGAACAGAGCAGGGAACAGGGTAGGACACAGGGTAGGGAAGAGAGCAGGGAACAGAGCAGGGAACAGGGTAGGGAACAGAGCAGGGAACAGAGCAGAGAACAGGGCAGGGAACAGGGCAGGGAACAGGGCAGGGAACAGGGCAGGGAACAGGGCAGGGAACAGGCAGGGAACAGGGCAGGAACAGAGCAGGAACAGGGGAACAGAGGGGAACAGGCAGGGAACAGGGGGAACAGAGCAGGGAACAGAGCAGGGAACAGAGCAGGGACAGCATTGAACAGGGGAACAGGGAACAACAGGCAGGGAACAGAGCAGGGAACAGGGCAAACAGAGCAGGGAACAGCACAGGGCAGGGAACAGAGCAGGGAACAGAGCAGGGAACAGAGCAGGGAACAGGGCAGGGAACTGGGAACAGGGAACAGGGAGGGAACAGGGGAACAGGGAACAGAGCAGGGAACAGGGTAGGGAACAGAGAGGGAACAGGGAACAGAGGAACAGGGAACAGGGTAAGAGAGCAGGGAACAGGGAACAGGGCAGGGAACAGGGTAACAGGGAACAGGGTAGGGAAGAGAGCAGGGAACAGGGAACAGGGCAAGGAACAGAGCAGGGAACAGGGAACAGGGCAGGGAACAGAGCAGGGAACAGGGAACAGGGAACAGGGCAGGGAACAGGGTAGGGAAGGGAAGAGAGCAGGGAACAGGGGGAACAGGGCAAACAGAGCAGGGAACAGAGCAGGGAACAGGGTAGGAACAGGGCAGGGAACAGAGCAGGGAACAGGGAAACAGGGCAGGGAACAGAGCAGGGAACAGGGCAGGGAACAGGGTAGGGAACAGAGCAGGGAACAGAGGGGAACAGGGTACAGGGAACAGAGCAGGGAACAGGGTAGGGAACAGAGCAGGGAACAGAGCAGGGAACAGGGCAGGGAACAGGGCAGGGAACAGGGCAGGGAACAGGGCAGGGAACAGAGGGGAACAGAGCAGGGAGCAGGGAACAGGGCAGGGAACAGAGCAGGGAACAGGGTAGGAACAGGGAACAGGGCAGGGAACAGGGTAACAGAGCAGGGAACAGGGCAGGGAACAGAGCAGGGAACAGAGCAGGGAACAGAGCAGGGAACAGGGAACAGGGCAGGGAACAGAGCAGGGAACAGGGTAGGAACAGGGAACAGGCAGGGAACAGGGTAGGGAACAGAGCAGGGAACAGGGAACAACAGGGAACAGGGAACAGGGAACAGGGAACAGGGCAGGGAACAGAGCAGGGAACAGGGCAGGAACAGGGCAGGAACAGAGCAGGGAAGGGCAGGACACAGGGTAGGGAACAGAGCAGGGAACAGAGCACAGGGTAGGGAACAGAGCAGGGAACAGAGCAGGAACAGGGCAGGGAACAGGCAGGGAACAGGGCAGGGAACAGGGCAGGGAACAGAGCAGGGAACAGAGCAGGGAACAGGGCAGGAACAGAGCAGGGAACAGGGTAGGGAACAGAGCAGGGAACAGAGCAGGGAACAGGGCAGGGAACAGAGCAGGGAACAGGGCAGGGAACAGGGCAGGGAACAGGGGGAATTGAACAGGGGAACAGGGAACTGAACAGGAACAGGGAACAGAGCAGGGAACAGAGGGAACAGGGAACAGAGCAGGGAACAGGGAACAGGGCAGGGAACAGGCAGGGAACAGGGCAGGGAACAGAGCAGGGAACAGAGCAGGGAACAGGGCAGGGAACAGGAGCAGGGAACAGGGCAGGGAACTGAACAGGGAACAGGAACAGGGCAGGGAACAGGGTAGGGAAGAGAGCAGGGAACAGAGCAGGGAACAGGGTAGGGAACAGGGAACAGGGCAGGGAACGGAGCAGGAACAGAGCAGGGAACAGGGCAGGGAACAGGCAGGGAACAGAGGGAACAGGGAACAGAGCAGGGAACAGAGCAGGGAACAGGGTAGGGAACAGGGAACAGAAGGGAACAGGGTAGGGAACAGGGCAGGGAACAGGGCAGGGAACAGGGCAGGGAACAGAGCAGGGAACAGGGAACAGGCAGGGAACAGAGCAGGGAACAGGGAACAGGGCAGGGAACAGAGCAGGGAACAGGGTAGGGAACAGAGCAGGGAACAGAGCAGGGAACAGAGCAGGGAACAGAGGGAACAGGGGGAACAGAGCAGGGAACAGGGCAGGGAACAGGGCAGGGAACAGAGCAGGGAACAGAGCAGGGAACAGGGCACAGAGCAGGGAACAGAGCAGGGAACAGAGCAGGGAACAGGGTAGAGGGAACAGAGCAGGGAACAGGGGGAACAGAGCAGGGAACAGGAACAGGGGAACAGAACAGGGAACAGGGCAGGGAACAGGGCAGGGAACAGAGCAGGGAACAGGGCAGGGAACAGAGCAGGGAACAGAGCAGGGAACAGAGCAGGGAACAGGGAACAGAGCAGGGAACAGAGCAGGGAACAGAGCAGGGAACAGAGCAGGGAACAGAGCAGGGAACAGGGAACAGGGCAGGGAACAGAGCAGGGAACAGGGCAGGGAACAGGGCAGGGAACAGGGGGAACAGGGGGAACAGGGCAGGGAACAGGGGGAACAGAGCAGGGAAGGGCAGGGAACAGCAGGGAACAGAGCAGGGAACAGGGAACAGAGCAGGGAACAGGGAACAGGCAGGGAACAGGGCAGGGAACAGGGGGAACAGAGCAGGGAACAGAGCAGGGAACAGGGCAGGGAACAGAGGCAGGGAACAGGCAGGGAACAGGGAACAGGGAGGGAACAGGGAACAGGGCAGGGAACAGAGCAGGGAACAGGGAACAGCAGGGAACAGAGCAGGGAACAGGGTAGGGACAGGGCAGGGAACAGGGAGGGAACAGGGTAGGGAACAGAGGGAACAGGGAACAGGGTAGGGAACAGGGCAGGGAAGGGAACAGGGGGAACAGGGAGGACACAGAACAGAGCAGGGAACAGGGCAGGGAACAGGGTAGGGAACAGGGCAGGGAACAGAGCAGGGAACAGGGGGAACAGGCAGGGAACAGGGAACAGGGCAGGGAACAGGGAAACAGGGAACAGGGCAGGGAACAGGGGGAACAGAGCAGGGAACAGGGCAACAGGCAGGGAACAGGGTAGGACACAGGGTAGGGAACAGAGCAGGGAACAGGCAGGGAACAGGGCAGGAACAGAGCAGGGAGCAGGGAACAGGGCAGGAACAGGGCAGGGAACAGAGCAGGGAACAGGGGGCAGGGAACAGGGCAGGGAACAGAGCAGGGAACAGAGCAGGGAACAGAGCAGGGAACAGAGCAGGGAACAGAGCAGGGAACAGGGAACAGGGCAGGGAACAGAGCAGGGAACAGAGCAGGGAACAGAGCAGGGAAACAGAGGCAGGAACAGAGCAGGGAACAGAGCAGGGAACAGAGCAGGCAGGGAACAGAGCAGGGAACAGAGCAGGGAACAGGGGGAACAGAGCAGGGAACAGGGCAGGGAACAGAGCAGGGAACAGAGCAGGGAACAGGGGGAACAGGGCAGGGAACAGGGCAGGGAACAGGGCAGGGAACAGGGCAGGGAACAGCAGGGAACAGGGAACAGAGCAGGGAACAGGGAACAGAGCAGGGAACAGGGCAGGGAACAGGGGGAACAGAGCAGGGAACAGGGCAGGGAACAGGCAGGGAACAGGGCAGGGAACAGGGCAGGGAACAGGGCAGGGAACAGAGCAGGGAACAGGGCAGGGAACAGGGAACAGGGCAGGGAACAGGGCAGGGAACAGGGAACAGGGCAGGGAACAGAGCAGGGAACAGGGAACAGAGCAGGGAACAGAGCAGGGAACAGGGCAGGGAACAGAAGGGAACAGAGCAGGGAACAGGGCAGGAACAGAGCAGGGAACAGGGCAGGGAACAGGGCAGGGAACAGGGCAGGGAACAGGCAGGGAACAGGGCAGGGAACAGAGCAGGGAACAGGGCAGGGCAGGGAACAGGGCAGGGAACAGGGCAGGGAACAGGGCAGGGAACAGGGAACAGGGTAGGGAACAGAGCAGGGAACAGGGCAGAGAACAGGGCAGGGAACAGCAGGGAACAGAGCAGGGAACAGAGCAGGGAACAGGGGAACAGGGAACAGAGCAGGGAACAGGGAACAGGGTAGGGAACAGAGCAGGGAACAGGGAAACAGGGAACAGAGCAGGGAACAGGGTAGGAACAGGGCAGGGAACAGGAGGGAACAGGGAACAGGGGGAACAGGGCAGGAACAGGGAACAGGAGCAGCAGGGAACAGAGGCAGGGAACAGGGCAGGGAACAGGGGGAACAGGCAGGGAACAGGGTAGGGAACAGAGCAGGGAACAGGCAGGGAACAGGGCAGGGAACAGGGCAGGGAACAGGGCAGGGAACAGGGCAGGGAACAGGGTAGGGAACAGAGCAGGGAACAGGGCAGGGAACAGGGAACAGAGCAGGGAACAGAGCAGGGAACAGAACAGGGAACAGAGCAGGGAACAGGGGGAACAGGGAACAGGGAACAGGGAACAGGGTAGGGAACAGGGAACAGAGGGAACAGGGTAGGGAACAGGCAGGGAACAGAGCAGGGAGGGAACAGGGTAGGGAACAGGGGGAACAGGGCAGGGAACTGAGCAGGGAACAGGGAGGGAACAGAGCAGGGAACAGGCTAGGGAACAGGGGGAACAGGGTAGGGGAACAGAGCAGGGGGTAACAGGGAGCAGGGAACAGGCAGGGAACAGGGAACAGGGCAGGGAACAGGGTAGGGAACAGAGCAGAAGGGCAGGGAACAGAGCAGGGAACAGGGCAGGGAACAGAGGGTAGGGAAGAGGGAACAGGGCAGGGAACAGGGCAGGGAACAGGGCAGGGAACAGAGCAGGGAACAGAAGGGAGGGAACAGGGAACAGAGCAGGGAACAGGCAGTAGGGAACAGAGCAGGGAACAGAGCAGGGAACAGGGAGCAGGGAACAGAGCAGGGAACAGGGGGAACAGGGAACAGAGCAGGGAACAGAGCAGGGAACAGAGCAGGGAACAGACAGGGAACAGGGAACAGGGCAGGGAACAGAGAGCAGGGAACAGGGGGAACAGAGCAGGGAACAGGGAACAGGGAGGGAACAGGGCAGGGAACAGAGCAGGGAACAGGGCAGGGAACAGGGGGAGGGAACAGAGGGGCAGGGAACAGAGCAGGGAACAGGGTAGGGAACAGGGCAGGGAACAGAGCAGGGAACAGGGAAACAGGCAGGGAACAGGCAGTAGGGGGAACAGGGTAGGGAACAGAGCAGGAACAGGGCAGGGAACAGGGGGAAACAGGGTAGGGAACAGGGGGAACAGGGAAACAGGGGGCAACAGAGCAGGGAACAGGGGGAACAGGGAACAGGGTAGGGAACAGAGAGCAGGGAACAGAAGAGAGGGAACAGAGCAGGGAACAGGGAACAGAGCAGGGAACAGAAGGGAACAGGGAACAGGGAACAGGGGGAACAGGGAACAGAGCAGGGAACAGGGCAGGGAACAGGGTAGGGAACAGGGGGAACAGGGAACAGAGCAGGGAAACAGAGCAGGGAACAGGGAACAGGGAAACAGGGCAGGGAACAGAGCAGGGAACAGGGCAGGGAACAGAGCAGCAGGGAACAGAACAGCAGGGAACAGAGCAGGGAACAGAGGGGAACAGGGAAACAGGGGGCAGGGAACAGAGCAGGGAACAGAGCAGGGAACAGGGCAGGGAAACAGGGCAGGGAACAGGGCAGGGAACAGGGCAGGGAACAGGAACAGGGCAGGGAACAGGGCAGGGGAAGGGAACAGGGGAACAGGCAGGGAACAGAGCAGGGAACAGGGGGAACAGAGCAGGGAACAGGCAGCAGGGCAGGGAACAGGGCAGGGACAGGGCAGGGAACAGAGCAGGGAACAGGGCAGGGAACAGGGCAGGGAACAGGGCAGGGAAACAGGGAACAGAGCAGGGGGCAACAGGGCAGGGAACAGGGAAACAGGGCAGGGAACAGAGCAGGGAACAGGGCAGGGAACAGAGCAGAAACAGGGGGAACAGGGAAGAGCAGGGAACAGGGCAGGGAACAGAGCAGGGAACAGGGCAGGGAACAGGGGAACAGAGCACAGGGCAGGGAACAGGGAACAGGGCAGGGAACAGAGCAGGGAACAGGGAACAGAACAGGTAGGGAACAGAGCAGGGAACAGGGCAGGGGGCAACAGGGTAGGGAACAGGGAACAGGGCAGGGAACAGAACAGCAGGGAACAGGGCAGGGAACAGGGAAGAGGGGAACAGAGCAGGGAACAGGGTAGGGAACAGGGAACAGGGCAGGGAACAGGGCAGGGAACAGGGTAGGGAAGAGAGCAGGGAACAGAGGGAACAGGGAACAGGGCAGGGAACAGGGCAGGGAACAGAGCAGGGGGCAACAGGGTAGGGAACAGGGAACAGGGAAACAGAACAGCAGGGAACAGGGAACAGGGCAGGGAACAGGGCAGGGAACAGGGTAGGGAACAGGGTAGGGAAGAGAGCAGGGAACAGAGCAGGGAACAGGGTAGGGGAACAGGGAACAGGGGGAACAGGGTAGGGAACAGGGCAGGGAACAGAGGGAACAGGGAACAGGGCAGGGAACAGGGTAACAGGGTAGGGAAGAGAGCAGGGAACAGAGCAGGGAACAGGGTAGGGAACAGGGCAGGGAACAGAGGGAACAGAGCAGGGAACAGAGCAGGGAACAGAGGCAGGGAACAGGGTAGGGAACAGGGCAGGGAACAGAAGGGAACAGAGCAGGGAACAGGGTAGGGAAGAGAGCAGGGAACAGGGGGAACAGGGAACAGGGTAGGGAACAGAGGGTAGGGAACAGGGAACAGGGAACAGCAGGGAACAGGGTAGGGAACAGAGCAGGGAACAGGGGGAACAGAGCAGGGAACAGAGCAGGGAACAGGGCAGGGAACAGAGGGGAACAGGGTAGGGAACAGGGTAGGGAACAGGGCAGGGAACAGAGCAGGGAACAGAGCAGGGAACAGGGCAGGGAACAGAGCAGGGAACAGAGCAGGGAACAGAGCAGGGAACAGGGCAGGGAACAGGGCAGGGAACAGAGCAGGGAACAGGGGAACAGGGAACAGGGGAACAGAGCAGGGAACAGGGCAGGGAACAGGGTAGGGAACAGGGCAGGGAACAGAGGGAACAGAGCAGGGAACAGGGCAGGGAACAGGGTAGGGAACAGAGCAGGGAACAGAGCAGGGAACAGGGCAGGGAACAGGGGGAACAGAGCAGGGAACAGGGCAGGGAACAGGGTAGGGAACAGGGCAGGGAACAGGGCAGGGAACAGAGCAGGGAACAGGGCAGGGAACAGGGTAGGGAACAGAGCAGGGAACAGGGCAGGGAACAGGGCAGGGGGCAGGGAACAGGGCAGGGAACAGGGAACAGGGCAGGGAACAGAGCAGGAACAGAGCAGGGAACAGAGCAGGGAACAGAGCAGGGAACAGGGCAGGGGAACAGGGGGTTCAGGGAACAGGGAACAGGGCAGGGAACAGGGAGGGACAGGGCAGGGAACAGAGGGGAACAGGGGAACAGGGAACAGGGCAGGGGGAACAGGGAAACATGGGGGCAGGGAACAGGGCAGGGAACAGGGAACAGGGGGCAGGGAACAGGGCAGGGAACAGGGAACAGGGCAGGGGCAAAGACAGGGTAGGGCACTGAGCGAACAGTGTTGTCTGCGAGTAGCAGTTCTCTCATCATTGTTTATGTTAAATACCTGTACAGTACGTCTTTGATAATGTCTCAGACAGCTCTCTCAACACTGCACTGTTTATGTTAAATACCTGTACAGTACGTCTTTGATAATGTCTCAGACAGCTCTCTCAACACTGCACTGTTTATCTTGAAACCTGTACAGTACGTCTTTGATAATGTCTCAGACAGCTCTCTCAACACTGCACTGTTTATCTTGAAACCTGTGCAGTATGTCTGTGTTGCAGTGTTGATTGGGTTTGTTTTAATTCCTGTTATCATGTCATAGAGCAACATAATTACGAAGAACTACTCATCTAAAGGGAAAAGAAAGACTGCAACATGCATGTTCATCTAATATCTGAGGTAGAACCTGGGGTTCCAGTCAATGCTCCCTCTGAGCTGAGGATATCTGAACAACCTGGGGTTCCAGTCTGAGCTGAGGATGAGGTAGAACCTCTGAGCTGAGGATATCTGAGGTAGAACCTGGGGTTCCAGTCAATGCTCCCTCTGAGCTGAGGACATCTGAGGTAGAACCTGGGGTTCCAGTCAATGCTCCCTCTGACTGCTGAGGACCTGGGGTTCCAGTCAATGCTCCCTCTGAGCGGAGGATATCTGAACCTGGGGTTCCAGTTCCCTCTGAGCAGGACATCTGAGGTAGAACCTGGGGTTCCAGTCAATGCTCCCTCTGAGCTGAGGATATCTGAGGTAGAACCTGGGGTTCCAGTCAATGCTCCCTCTGAGCTGAGGACATCTGAGGTAGAACCTGGGGTTCCAGTCAATGTCCCTCTGAGCTGAGGATATCTGAGGTAGAACCTGGGGTTCCAGTCAATGCTCTGAGCTGAGGACATCTGAGGTAGAACCTGGGGTTCCAGTCAACGTTCCCTCTGAGCTGAGGATATCTGAGGTAGAACCTGGGGTTCCAGTCAATGCTCCCTCTGAGCTGAGGACATCTGAGGTAGAACCTGGGGTTCCAGTCAACGTTCCCTCTGAGCTGAGGATATCTGAGGTAGAACCTGGGGTTCCAGTCAATGCTCCCTCTGAGCTGAGGATCTGATCTGGGGTTCCAGTCAACGTAGCTGAGGATATCTGAGGTAGAACCTGGGGTTCCAGTCAATGCTCCCTCTGAGCTGAGGATATCTGAGGTAGAACCTGGGGTTCAGTCAATGTTCTGAGCTGAGTCTTAGAACCTGGGGTTCCAGTCACGTTCCCTCTGAGCTGAGGATATCTGAGGTAGAACCTGGGGTTCCAGTCAATGTTCCCTCTGAGCTGAGGACATCTGAGGTAAACCTGGGGTTCCAGTAATGTTCCCTCTGAGCTGAGGATATCTGAGGTAGAACCTGGGGTTCCAGTCAACACCCTCTGAGCTGAGGATATCTGAGAGAACCTGGGGTTCCAGTCAATGTCTGAGCTGAGGATATCTGAGGTAGAACCTGGGGTTCCAGTCAATGTTCCCTCTGAGCTGAGGATATCTGAGGTAGAACCTGGGGTTCCAGTCAATGTTCCCTCTGAGCTGAGGATATCTGAGAGAACCTGGGGTTCCAGTCAACTGCTCCCTCTGAGCTGAGGATATCTGAGGTAGAACCTGGGGTTCCAGTCAATGCTCCCTCTGAGCTGAATATCTGAGGTAGAACCTGGGGTTCCAGTCAACTGTTCCCTCTGAGCTGAGGATATCTGAAGTAGAACCTGGGGTTCCAGTCAATGCTCCCTCTGAGCTGAGGATATCTGAGAGTCAATCATTCCCTCTGAGCTGAGGATATCTGAGGAACCTGGGGTTCCAGTCAACTGTTCCCTCTGAGCTGAGGATATCTGAGGGTGGGGTTCCAGTCAAATTCCCTCTGAGCTGAGGATATCTGAGGTAGAACCTGGGGTTCCCCTCTGAGCTGCTGAGGAACCTGGGGTTCCAGTCAATATCTGAGCTGAGGATATCTGAGGTAGAACTGGGGTTCCAGTCAACGTCCCTCTGAGCTGAGGATATCCAAGGTGAGCTGAGGATATCTGAGGTAGAACCTGGGGTTCCAGTCAATGCTCCCTCTGAGCTGAGGATATCTGAGGTAGAACCTGGGGTTCCAGTCAATGCTCCCTCTGAGCTGAGGATATCTGAGCTGAGGAACCTGGGGTTCCAGTCAATGCTCCCTCTGAGCTGAGGATATCTGAGGTAGAACCTGGGGTTCCAGTCAATGCTCCCTCCCTCTGAGCTGAGGATATCTGAGGTAGAACCTGGGGTTCCAGTCAATGCTCCCTCTGAGCTGAGGATATCTGAGGTTTTCCAAAATCCTGGGGTTCCAGTCTAACTGTTCCAGGACCCAAATCTAACTGCTGTAGCTCAGATAACTCTGAGGTAGACCCAAATCCTGGGGTTCCAGTCAACTGCCTGTAGCTCAGGACCCAAATCTGAGCTGAGGATATCTGAGCTAGAACCTGCCTGTTCTCAGGACCCAAATCTAACTGCTGTAGCTGAGGACCCAAATCTAACTGCCTGTAGCTCAGGACCCAACCTGGGGTCTAACTGCCTGTAGCTCAGGACCCAAATCTAACTGTTCCAGGACCCAAATCTGCCTGTAGCTCAGGACCCAAATCTAACTGCCTGTATAGGACCCAAATCTAACTGCCTGTAGCTCAGGACCCAAATCTAACTGCCTGTAAGGACCCAAATCTAACTTACCCCAGCTCAGGACCCAAATCTAACTGCCTGTAGCTCAGGACCCAAATCTAATGCTTCCTGGGGTCTAACTGGTCAGGACCCAAATCTGCCAGGACCCAAATCTGCAGAGGACCCAAATCTAACTGCCTGTAGCTCAGGACCCAATCTAACTGTCTGTACCCCCAGCTCAGGACCCATTAACTGCCTGTAACTTCACTCAGGACCCAAATCTCTGCCTGTAGCTCAGGACCCAAATCTAACTTCCAAATTAGTTTTCAGGACCCAAATCTTCTGCCTAGGACCCAAATCTAACTGTCTGTAACTCAGGACCCAAATCTAACTGCCTGTAACTGCCTGTCAGGACCCAAATCTAACTGCCTGTAGCTCAGGACCCAAATCTAACTGCCTGTAGCTCAGGACCCAAATCTAACTGCCTGTAGCTCAGGACCCAAATCTAACTGCCTGTAGCTCAGGACCCAAATCTAACTGCCTGTAGCTCAGGACCCAAATCTAACTGCCTGTAGCTCAGGACCCAAATCTAACTGCCTGTAGCTCAGGACCCAAATCTAACTGCCTGTAGCTCAGGACCCAAATCTAACTGCCTGTAGCTCAGGACCCAAATCTAACTGCCTGTAGGACCCAAATCTAACTGACCCCCAAATCTAACTGCCTGTAGCTCAGGACCCAAATCTAACTGCCTGTAGCTCAGGACCCAAATCTAACTGCCTGTAGCTCAGGACCCAAATCTAACTGCCTGTAGCTCAGGACCCAAATCTAACTGCCTGTAGCTCAAATCCTAACTGACTCCAAATCTAACTGCCTGTAGCTCAGGACCCAAATCTAACTGCCTGTAACTCAGGACCCAAATCTAACTGCCTGTAGCTCAGGACCCAAATCTAACTGCCTGTAGCTCAGGACCCAAATCTAACTGCCTGTAGCTCAGGACCCAAATCTAACTGCCTGTAGCTCAGGACCCAAATCTAACTGCCTGTAGCTCAGGACCCAAATCTAACTGCCTGTAGCTCAGGACCCAAATCTAACTGTCTGTAGCTCAGGACCCAAATCTAACTGCCTGTAGCTCAGGACCCAAATCTAACTGCCTGTAGCTCAGGACCCAAATCTAACTGCCTGTAGCTCAGGACCCAAATCTAACTGCCTGTAGCTCAGGACCCAAATCTAACTGCCTGTAGCTCAGGACCCAAATCTAACTGCCTGTAGCTCAGGACCCAAATCTAACTGCCTGTAGCTCAGGACCCAAATCTAACTGCCTGTAGCTCAGGACCCAAATCTAACTGCCTGTAGCTCAGGACCCAAATCTAACTGCCTGTAGCTCAGGACCCAAATCTAACTGCCTGTAGCTCAGGACCCAAATCTAACTGCCTGTAGCTCAGGACCCAAATCTAACTGCCTGTAGCTCAGGACCCAAATCTAACTGCCTGTAGCTCAGGACCCAAATCTAACTGCCTGTAGCTCAGGACCCAAATCTAACTGCCTGTAGCTCAGGACCCAAATCTAACTGCCTGTAGCTCAGGACCCAAATCTAACTGCCTGTAGCTCAGGACCCCCAAATCTAACTGCCTGTAGCTCAGGACCCAAATCTAACTGCCTGTAGCTCAGGACCCAAATCTAACTGCCTGTAGCTCAGGACCCAAATCTAACTGCCTGTAGCTCAGGACCCAAATCTAACTGCCTGTAGCTCAGGACCTGAAGCAAGGATATACATATTCTTGATTCCATTTGAAAGGAAACACCTTGAAGTTTGTGGGAATGTGAAATTAATGTAGGAGAATGTAACACGTTAGATCTGGTAAAAGATAATACAAATGTCATCTTGGAAATGCAAGAGAAAGGCCATTCATTGAGATTGGATTCTATGTGTAATTTAGATGTTGTCCAAAAGATGGCAGCCTCCACCACCACCTCCTCATCCTCCTCTTCTTCCACCACCTTCTCATCTCCTCCTCCACCACCACCACCACCACTTCCTCCTATTCCACCACCACCTCCTCTTCTCCTCCTCCTCCTCTTCCACCACCACCTCCTCTTCTCCTCCTCCTCCACCACCACCACCTCCTCCTCATCCTCCTCCTCTTCCACCACCACCTCCTCTTCTCCTACTCCTCCTCCACCACCACCACCTCCTCCTCATCCTCCTCCTCTTCCACCACCACCACCTCCTCTTCTCCTCCAACACCACCACCACCACTTCCTCCTCCTCCACCACCACCACCTCCCCTCCTCCACTTCTCCTCCTCCTCCACCACCACTTCCTCCTCCACCACCACCACTTCCTCCTCCACCACCACCACCTCCTCCTCCTCTAACACCACCACCTCCTCTACCACCACCACCCCCTCCTCTTCTTCTCCTCCTCCACCACCACTTCCTCCTGATCCACCACTTCCTCCTCCTCCACCACCACCACCTCCCCTCCTCCACTTCTCCTCCTCCTCCACCACCACTTCCTCCTCCACCACCACCACTTCCTCCTCCACCACCACCACCTCCTCCTCCTCTAACACCACCACCTCCTCTACCACCACCACCCCCTCCTCTTCTTCTCCTCCTCCACCACCACTTCCTCCTGATCCACCACTTCCTCCTCCTCCACCACCACCACCTCCTCCTCCTCTACCACCACCACCTCCTCTACCACCACCACCCCCTCCTCTTCTTCTCCTCCTCCACCACCACTTCCTCCTGATCCACCACCTCCTCCTTCTCCAGCAGCACCACCTCCTCCTCCTCTAACACCACCACCTCCTCCTGATCCACCACCTCCTCCTTCTCCAGCAGCACCACCTCCTCCTCCTCTAACACCACCACCTCCTCCTTCTCAAGCAGCACCACCTCTACACGGCAAGTGGAACCAACAGGACCCTGAACAGCTTCTACCTCCAAGCCATTTGACTCATCACATACGCTGCTCCTACTGTTTATTATCTATCCTGTTGCCTAGTTACTTTAGCCCTACCTATATGTATAGTTACCGACCTCAATTACCTCGTACCCCTGCACATTGACTCAGTACTGGTACCCTGTGTACAGTGGTAAGGAAAAGTATGTGAACCCTTTGGAATGACCTGGATTTCTGGATAAATTAGTCATAAAATTAGATCTGATCTTCCTCTTAGTCACAACAATAGACACACAGTGCACCAACGCACCACAGGGTGCTCACAATAATAACGTCCCCAAAACACAGGGAATGAAAAATGACTACTGAAAAATGCACGACCAGGAACTAACACGTTCCTCTACAACAGAGCCAAAGGTTACAATGAATAATCCCGCACAACAAACAGGCGGGCCGGCTGTCTAAAGAAGCCTAACAAACAGGTGCTACCAATAAACATACAGTGCCTTGCAAAAGTATTCGCCCCCCTTGAACTTTGCGACCTTTTGCCACATTTCAGGCTTCAAACATAAAGATATAAAACTGTATTTTTTTGTGAAGAATCAACAACAAGTGGGACACAATCATGAAGTGGAACGACATTTATTGGATATTTCAAACTTTTTTAACAAATCAAAAACTGAAAAATTGGGCGTGCAAAATTATTCAGCACCTTTACTTTCAGTGCAGCAAACTCTCTCCAGAAGTTCAGTGAGGATCTCTGAATGATCCAATGTTGACCTAAATGACTAATGATGATAAATACAATCCACCTGTGTGTAATCAAGTCTCCGTATAAATGCACCTGCACTGTGATAGTCTCAGAGGTCCGTTAAAAGCGCAGAGAGCATCATGAAGAACAAGGAACACAACAGGCAGGTCCGAGATACTGTTGTGAAGAAGTTTAAAGCCGGATTTGGATACAAAAGATTTCCCAAGCTTTAAACATCCCAAGGAGCACTGTGCAAGCGATAATATTGAAATGGAAGGAGTATCAGACCACTGCAAATCTACCAAGACCTGGCCGTCCCTCTAAACTTTCAGCTCATACAAGGAGAATGTCACGAATCCCGTTTCCTGAGTCTGTTTTTTGCCTGTGTTCGGTCCTGGAGTGTTTTTTCCGGCATCCTGGAACGCACCCTGTCTGGTTGCCGGGCAAGGTAGCCAGTTGGGAGTTCTGATTACCCGCACCTGTATCCCATCAGCTATCTGCACACCTGGTCCTGATCATCATCTCTCCTCTTCATAAGCCCGGACCTGACATCCATTCCCTGCCGGATCGTTAGCCATGAACAGTATGTCGTGCCATAGTATCAGCCTCAAGTTGGATAGAATTTGTTTTGTTGCTTTTTACGTATTGCTTGCCTTAAACTTACCTCCGTTTGTTCTGTCTTCAGTTACTCACCCGGATCATTTACCACATTCCCGCCTGGTCGTCGTCGGATTCCGCTACCCCATTGGATCCACCTATTTACTCCCATCAACTCACCACTGCTGCCCGCTACGCCACCTGGATATATCTACCCATTCATATTCACTTGTAAATAAATACTCACCTTCTTCCTACTCTCCTTGTCCTGATCTGCTTCTGGGTTCGATTTTGAAAGAACGTGACAGAGAAGACTGATCAGAGATGCAGCCAAGAGGTCCATGATCACGCTGGATGAACTGCAGAGATCTACAGCTGAGGTGGGAGACTCTGTCCATAGGACAACAATCAGTCGTATATTGCACAAATCTGGCCTTTATGGAAGAGTGGCAAGAAGAAAGCCATTTCTTAAAGATATCCATAAAAACTGTTGTTTAAAGTTTGCCACAAGCCACCTGGGAGACACACCAAACATGTGGAAGAAGGTGCTCTGGTCAGATGAAACCAAAATTCAACTTTTTGGCAACAATGCAAAACGTTATGTTTGGCGTAAAAGCAACACAGCTCATCAACCTGAACACACCATCCCCACTGTCAAACATGGTGGTGGCAGCATCATGGTTTGGGCCTGCTTTTCTTCAGCAGGGACAGGGAAGATGGTTAAAATTGATGGGAAGATGGATGGAGCCAAATACAGGACCATTCTGGATGGAGTCTGCAAAAGACCTGAGACTGGGACGGAGATTTGTCTTCCAACAAGACAATGATCCAAACCATAAAGCAAAATCTACAATGGAATGGTTCAAAAATAAATATATCCAGGTGTTAGAATAGCCAAGTCAAAATCCAATCGAGAATCTGTGGAAAGAACTGAAAACTGCTGTTCACAAATGCTCTCCATCCAACCTCACTGAGCTCGAGCTGTTTTGCAAGGAGGAATGGGAAAAAATTTCAGTCTCTCGATGTGCAAAACTGATAGAGACATACCCCAAGCAACTTACAGCTGTAATCACAGCAAAAGGTGGCACTACAAAGTATTAACTTAAGGGGGCTGAATAATTTTGCACGCCCAATTTTTCAGTTTTTGATTTGTTAAAAAAGTTTGAAATATCCAATAAATGTCATTCCACTTCATGATTGTGTCCCACTTGTTGTTGATTCTTCACAAAAAAATACAGTTTTATATCTTTATGTTTGAAGCCTGAAATGTGGCAAAAGGTCGCAAAGTTCAAGGGGGCCGAATACTTTCGCAAGGCACTGTACAAGGAGGGGGAGGAAAGACAATCAGTGGCAGCTAATAGGCCGGTGACGACGACCGCTCGAGCGCCACCCGACTGGGAAGGGAATCCACCCTCAGTCAGACTCGTGACAATATTGAATACATCATTGTAAAATTCACAGTGTAGGTTGGAAAAGGTATGTGAACCCCCTAGGCCAATGACTTTTCCAAAAGCTAATTGGAGTCAGGAGTTAACTAACCTGGAGTCCAATCAATGAGATGAGATTGGAGATGTTGGTTAGAGCTGCCCTGCCCTATAAAAAAAACACTCACAAAATTTGAGTTTGATATTCATAAGAAGCATTGCCTGATGAGAGCCATGCCTCGAACAAAAGAGATCTCAGAAAACCTAAGATGAAGAATTATTGACTTGCATAAAGCTGGAAAGAGTTACAAAAGTATCTCTAAAAGCCTTGATGTTTGATCCGCAACTACAGAAAACGTTTGGTTGAGTTTATTGTTGCCATATAATTGTTTGTGTCTTATTAGTTCAAGCGGACTGTGTTTGTCTGTTGCTACGATTAAAATGAAGATCAGATCAAATGTTAGGACTAATTTATGCAGAAATCCAGGTAATTCCAAAGGGTTCACAAAGGTTTTCTTGCCACTGTATATAGTCAAGTTGTCGTTACTCTTCGTGTATTTATTCTCAAACTCCTTAAACCCTTCTTCAAAACAGAACAGAAACTAACTTTAACCCTCCTTAAAAATAGATAATAATATAGACAGTAATAGCTACAGTAAATTGGACTGTGCAGTTAGATCAACAATAATTTAAGCTTTCTGCCCATATCAGACAGTATTCTTGTGGGCAGCGATCGGTTGAAGAGCACACATTTAGTATTACTTGCATTTAAGAGCAGTTGGAGGCCATGGAAGGAGAGTTGTATGGCATTGAAGCCCGTCTGGAGGTTAGTTAACACAGTGTCCAAAGAATGGGCAGAAATATACAGAATGGTGTCGTCTGCGTAGAAGTGAATCAGAGAATCACCAGCAGCAAGAGCGACATCATTGAAGTATGCAGAAGAAAAAGTTGGCCTGAGAATTGAACCGTGTGACACCCCCATAGAGACTGCTAGAGGTCTGGACAACAGGCCCTCCGATTTGACACACTGAACTCTGTCTGAGAAGTAGTTGGTGAACCAGGCGAGGCAGTCATTTGAAAAACCAAGGCTGTTGAGTCTGCAGATAAGAATGCGGTGATTGACAGAGTCGAAAGCCTGGGCAGGTCTATGAATATGGCTGCAAAGTACTGTCTTTTATTGATGGTGGTTATGATATCGAAATGTTCGGTGATCTGTTTGTTCACTTGGCTTTCAAAGACTTCAGAAAGGCAGGGTAGGATAGATATAGGTCTGTAATAGTTTTGGTCTAGAGTGTCCCCCTTTCGAAGAGGGGGATGACCGCGGCAGCTTTCCAATCTTTGGGGATCTCAGACGATACGAAAGAGAGGTTGAACAGGCTAGAAATAGGGGTTGCAACAATTGCGGCAGATAATTTTAGAAAGAGATGGTCCAGATTGTCTAGCCCAGCGAATTTGTAGGGGTCCAGATTGTCTAGCCCAGCGGATTTGTAGGGGTCCAGAATGTCTAGCCCAGTGGATTTGTAGGGGTCCAGATTGTCTAGCCCAGTGGATTTGTAGGGGTCCAGATTGTCTAGCCCAGTGGATTTGTAGGGGTCCAGATTGTCTAGCCCAGTGGATTTGTAGGGGTCCAGATTGTCTAAACCGGCTGATTTGTAAGGGTCCCAGATTTTGCAGCTCTTTCAGAACATCAGCTATCTGGATTTGGGTGAAGAGGGAATGGGGACAGTGTTTCCTAGCCTCAGTGCAGTGGGCAGCTGGGAGGAGGTGCTCTTATTCTCCATGGACTTTACAGTGTCCCAGATCTTTTGGAAGTTTATACTACAGGACCCATTATGGACGCAAGCAATGAGGCAGTGATCTCTGAGATCCTGGTTGAAGACAGCAGAGGTGTATTTAGAGGGCAGGTTGGTCAGGATGATATCTATGAGGGTGCCCGTGTTTACGGATTTAGGGTTGTACCTGGTAGGTTCCGTGATAATTTGTGAGAGATCTAGCTTAGATTGTAGGACGGCCGGGGTGTTAAGTATATCCCAGTTTAGGTCACCTAACAGTACAAACTCTGAAGATAAATGGGGGGCGATTACTTCACAGATGGTGTTGAGGGCAGCTGGGTAAGATGGTGGTCTATAGCAAGCGGCAACAATGAGAGAATTGTTTCTGGAAAGGTGGATTTTTAATAGTATAAGCTGAAACTTTTTGGGAACAGACCTGGATAGTATGACAGAACTCTGCAGGCTATCTCTGCAGAGTAGATTGGGTACAGACCTGGATAGTATGACAGAACTCTACAGGCTGGATAGTATGGCAGAACTCTGACCTGGATAGTAAGACAGAACTATGACCTGGATAGTAAGACAGAACTCTGACCTGGATAGTAAGACAGAACTCTGACCTGGATAGTAAGACAGAACTCTGACCTGGATAGTATGACAGAACTCTACAGGCTGGATAGTAAGACAGAACTCTGACCTGGATAGTATGACAGAACTCTGACCTGGATAGTAAGACAGAACTCTGACCTGGATAGCAATGACAGAACTCTGACCTGGATAGTAAGACAGAACTCTGACCTGGATAGTAAGACAGAACTCTGACCTGGATAGCAATGACAGAACTCTGACCTGGATAGTATGACAGAACTCTGACCTGGATAGTATGACAGAACTCTGACCTGGATAGTATGACAGAACTCTGACCTGGATAGTAAGACAGAACTCTGACCTGGATAGCAATGACAGAACTCTGACCTGGATAGTATGACAGAACTCTGACCTGGATAGTATGACAGAACTCTGACCTGGATAGTATGACAGAACTCTGACCTGGATAGTATGACAGAACTCTGACCTGGATTGTAAGACAGAACTCTGCAGGCTGTCTCTGCAGTAGATTGCAACTCCACCCCCTTTGGCAGTTCTATCTTGGCAGAAAGTCTTGTGGGGATGGAAGTTTCAGAATATTTGGTGGCCTTCCTAAACCAGGATTCAGACACGGCGAGGACATCAGGGTTGGCGGGGTGTGCTAAAGCAGCGAAGAAGAAAAACACATTTAGGGATGAGGATTCTGATGTTTAACATGTATGAAACTAAGGCTTTTACGGTTACAGAAGTCAACAAATGAGAGCACCTGGGGAATAGGTGTAGTACTGGGGGTACAGGGCCTGGGTACTATACAACCTAAATTAACAGTAAACATTAGACTCACAGAAGTTCCAAAAGAATAAAGATGCCTCTCTCTCTCTATCTCTCCTATGTTGTCCTTTTCTCCTTTAGGGAGAGTTTGGATATGAAACAGCAGAGGAGGATGCTGTATGGAGGTACTATAGGTGGAGCAGCAGAGGAGACAGGAAGCTGTACGGAGGTACTATAGGTGGAGCAGCAGAGGAGACAGGAGGCTGTATGGAGGTACTATAGGTGGAGCAGCAGAGGAGACAGGAAGCTGTACGGAGGTACTATAGGTGGAGCAGCAGAGGAGACAGGAGGCTGCTGTATGGAGGTACTATAGGTGGAGCAGCAGAGGAGGAGGCTGTATGGAGGTACAATAGGTGGAGCAGCAGAGGAGACAGGAAGCTGTAGGGAGGTACTATAGGTGGAGCAGCAGAGGAGGAGGCTGTATGGAGGTACAATAGGTGGAGCAGCAGAGGAGACAGGAAGCTGTACGGAGGTACTATAGGTGGAGCAGCAGAGGAGACAGGAGGCTGCATGGAGGTACTATAGGTGGAGCAGCAGAGGAGGAGGCTGTATGGAGGTACAATAGGTGGAGCAGCAGAGGGGACAGGAGGCTGCATGGAGGTACTATAGGTGGAGCAGCAGAGGAGACAGGAAGCTGTACAGAGGTACTATAGGTGGAGCAGCAGAGGAGACAGGAGGCTGCATGGAGGTACTATAGGTGGAGCAGCAGAGAAGAAAGGAGGCTGCATGTAATATAGGTGGAGCAGCAGAGGAGACAGGAGGCTGCATGGAGGTACTATAGGTGGAGCAGCAGAGGAGACAGGAAGCTGCATGGAGGTACTATAGGTGGAGCAGCAGAGGAGACAGGAGGCTGCATGGAGGTACTATAGGTGGAGCAGCAGAGGAGACAGGAGGCTGCATGGAGGTACTATAGGTGGAGCAGCAGAGGAGACAGGAGGCTACATGGAGGTACTATAGGTGGAGCAGCAGAGGAGACAGGAGGCTGTATGGAGGTACTATAGGTGGAGCAGCAGAGGAGACAGGAGGCTGCATGGAGGTACTATAGGTGGAGCAGCAGAGGAGACAGGAGGCTGCATGGAGGTACTATAGGTGGAGCAGCAGAGGAGACAGGAGGCTACATGGAGGTACTATAGGTGGAGCAGCAGAGGAGACAGGAGGCTGCATGGAGGTACTATAGGTGGAGCAGCAGAGGAGACAGGAGGCTACATGGAGGTACTATAGGTGGAGCAGCAGAGGAGACAGGAGGCTGTATGGAGGTACTATAGGTGGATCAGCAGAGGAGACAGGAAGCTGTACAGAGGTACTATAGGTGGAGCAGCAGAGGAGACAGGAGGCTGCATGGAGGTACTATAGGTGGAGCAGCAGAGGAGAAAGGAGGCTGCATGTACTATAGGTGGAGCAGCAGAGGAGACAGGAGGCTGCATGGAGGTACTATAGGTGGAGCAGCAGAGGAGACAGGAGGCTACATGGAGGTACTATAGGTGGAGCAGCAGAGGAGGAGGCTGTATGGAGGTACTATAGGTGGAGCAGCATGGGAGACAGGAAGCTGCATGGAGGTACTATAGGTGGAGCAGCAGAGGAGACAGGAGGCTGCATGGAGGTACTATAGGTGGAGCAGCAGAGGAGGAGGCTGTATGGAGGTACTATAGGTGGAGCAGCAGAGGAGACAGTAGGCTGCATGGAGGTACTATAGGTGGAGCAGCAGAGGAGACAGGAGGCTGCATGGAGGAACTATAGGTGGAGCAGCAGAGGAGACAGGAGGCTGCATGGAGGTACTATAGGTGGAGCAGCAGAGGAGACAGGAGGCTGTACGGAGGTACTATAGGTGGAGAAGCAGATTAGACAGGAGGCTACATGGAGGTACTATAGGTGGAGCAGCAGAGGAGGAGGCTGTATGGAGGTACTATAGGTGGAGCAGCATGGGAGACAGGAAGCTGTACGGAGGTACTATAGGTGGAGCAGCAGAGGAGACAGGAAGCTGTACGGAGGTACTATAGGTGGAGCAGCAGAGGAGACAGGAAGCTGTACGGAGGTACTATAGGTGGAGCAGCAGAGGAGACAGGAAGCTGTACGGAGGTACTATAGGTGGAGCAGCAGAGGAGACAGGAAGCTGTACGGAGGTATCATAGGTAGAGCAGCAGAGGAGAAAGGAGGCTGTAAGGAGGTATCATAGGCTACATGTTTGAGAAAGCTGGGCCTATAGCAGAAAGAGAGATTACAACAGATAACTAAGGCAAGGATTTATAAAGGGTGGCTAGAGAGGGGCAGAATCAAGTGGGAGATAGTTGATGAGGTGGAAACTGGCCCTTTAAACAAGTGTATAATCTGGGGCCCAACTTTTCATCAGAGAACGACAAAGATTTGGCTCGATCATAGATATACAATATGTTTATATGTACTAGACTGTATCACGGAAGCATGAAAATAGTAAATAATACAATATGTTTATATGGACTTGACTGTATCACGGAAGCATGAGAATAGAAAACAAGATGTTTATATGGACTAGACTGTATCACGGAAGCATGAGAATAGAATAGAAAACAAGATGTTTATATGGACTAGACTGTATCAAGGAAGCATGAGAATAGAATAGAATATGTTTATATGGACTAGACTATATCAAGGAAGCATGAGAATAGAATAGAATATGTTTATATGGATGAGACTGTATCAAGGAAGCATGAGAATAGAATAGAATATGTTTATATGGACTAGACTATATCAAGGAAGCATGAGAATAGAATAGAATATGTTTATATGGACTAGACTGTATCAAGGAAGCATGAGAATAGAATAGAATATGTTTATATGGACTAGACTATATCAAGGAAGCATGAGAATAGAATAGAATATGTTTATATGGACTAGACTGTATCAAGGAAGCATGAGAATAGAATAGAAAACAAGATGTTTATATGGACTAGACTGTATCAAGAAAGCATGAGAATAGAATAGAAAATGTTTATATGGACTAGACTGTATCAAGGAAGCATGAGAATAGACTACAATACAAGATGCCTGAGTCGCCTACATAAAGTGAGCCTTCCGCACGGTCTGTTAAAGTGACCATTTGTTTTGGGGAAGTGTGCTATCGGGAACTGAAAGGAAATCCTACTGGATATACAACCTGACACCACAGTGGCCCGGTCCTTTGAAGAGGGCAATAAACAAACAAAGTGCTTGAAAGGTGATCAGCCTCTCACACACCATTTGTCTTGCTGAGGTGCAAAGCAGCCACACCAATCACGATGGCGTGCAGAAGAGCAGGAAATAGACACACATGCAAATAGCAGAGTCAGTCAGTCACCCACTGTAGCCTAGCAGTAACAGAGTCAGTCACCCACTGTAGCCTAGCAGTAACAGAGTCAGTCACCCACTGTAGCCTAGCAGCAACAGAGTCAGTCACTTACTGTAGCCTGGTAGTAACAGAGTCAGTCAGTCACCTACTATAGCCTGGCAGTAACAGAGTCAGTCAGTCACTTACTGTAGCCTGGCAGTAACAGAGTCAGTCATCCACTGTAGCCTAGCAGTAACAGAGTCAGTCACCCACTGTAGCCTGGCAGTAACAGAGTCAGTCAGTCACCCACTGTAGCCTAGCAGTAACAGAGTCAGTCACCCACTGTAGCCTGGCAGTAACAGAGTCAGTCACCCACTGTAGCCTGGCAGTAACAGAGTCAGTCACCCACTGTAGCCTGGCAGTAAGAGAGTCAGTCAGTCACCTACTGTAGCCTGGCAGTAACAGAGTCAGTCACCCACTGTAGCCTGGCAGTAACAGAGTCAGTCAGTCACCTACTGTAGCCTGGCAATAACAGAGTCAGTCAGTCACCTACTGTAGCCTAGCAGCAACAGAGTCAGTCACCTACTGTAGCCTAGCAGTAACAGAGTCAGTCACCCACTGTAGCCTGGCAGTAACAGAGTCAGTCACCCACTGTAGCCTAGCAGTAACAGAGTCAGTCACCTACTGTAGCCTAGCAGTAACAGAGTCAGTCACCCACTGTAGCCTGGCAGTAACAGAGTCAGTCATCCACTGTAGCCTAGCAGTAACAGAGTCAGTCAGTCAGTCACCCACTGTAGCCTAGCAGTAACAGAGTCAGTCATCCACTGTAGCCTAGCAGTAACTGAGTCAGTCACCCACTGTAGCCTGGCTGTAACAGAGTCAGTCACCCACTGTAGCCTGGCAGTAACAGAGTCAGTCAGTCAACCACTGTAGCCTAGCAGTAACAGAGTCAGTCACCCACTGTAGCCTGGCAGTAACAGAGTCAGTCACCTACTGTAGCCTGGCAGTAACAGAGTCAGTCACCCACTGTAGCCTGGCAGTAACAGAGTCAGTCAGTCACCCACTGTAGCCAAGCAGTAACAGAGTCAGTCACCCACTGTAGCCTGGCAGTAACAGAGTCAGTCATCCACTGTAGCCTAGCAGTAACAGAGTCAGTCAGTCAGTCACCCACTGTAGCCTAGCAGTAACTGAGTCAGTCACCCACTGTAGCCTGGCAGTAACAGAGTCAGTCAGTCACCCACTGTAGCCTGGCAGTAACAGAGTCAGTCATCCACTGTAGCCTAGCAGTAACAGAGTCAGTAAGTCACCCACTGTAGCCTGGTAGTAACAGAGTCAGTCATCCACTGTAGCCTGGCAGTAACAGAGTCAGTCAGTCACCCACTGTAGCCTGGTAGTAACAGAGTCAGTCATCCACTGTAGCCTGGCAGTAACAGAGTCAGTCACCCACTGTAGCCTGGCAGTAACAGAGTCAGTCATCCACTGTAGCCTAGCAGTAACAGAGTCAGTAAGTCACCCACTGTAGCCTGGTAGTAACAGAGTCAGTCATCCACTGTAGCCTGGCAGTAACAGAGTCAGTCATCCACTGTAGCCTAGCAGTAACAGAGTCAGTCATCCACTGTAGCCTGGCAGTAACAGAGTCAGTCACCCACTGTAGCCTGGCAGTAACAGAGTCAGTCAGTCAGTCACCCACTGTAGCCTGGCAGTAACAGAGTCAGTCACCCACTGTAGCCTGGCAGTAACAGAGTCAGTCACCCACTGTAGCCTGGCAGTAACAGAGTCAGTCAGTCAGTCACCCACTGTAGCCTGGCAGTAACAGAGTCAGTCACCTACTGTAGCCTAGCAGTAACAGAGTCAGTCACCCACTGTAGCCTAGCAGTAACAGAGTCAGTCAGTCACCCACTGTAGCCTAGCAGTAACAGAGTCAGTCACCCACTGTAGCCTAGCAGTAACAGAGTCTGTCACCCACTGTAGCCTTGCAGTAACACTCAGTCAGTCACCCACTGTAGCCTGGCAGTAACAGAGTCAGTCACCTACTGTAGCCTAGCAGTAACAGAGTCAGTCACCTACTGTAGCCTAGCAGTAACAGAGTCAGTCACCCACTGTAGCCTAGCAGTAACAGAGTCAGTCACCTACTGTAGCCTAGCAGTAACAGAGTCAGTCAACCACTGTAGCCTGGCAGTAACAGAGTCAGTCACCTACTGTAGCCTAGCAGTAACAGAGTCAGTCAGTCACCCACTGTAGCCTAGAAGGCTGGCGAAACAATTCATTTTGCTAATGAAGCATAATAGCTTCAATCTATCATGTATCATTTGTCATATCTTCACTTTTAAAGTCAATATGATCAGTTAATGCAATAACATCGAGCACATATGCAGATGGCGGGCTACAGTGTCCAGTGGGTTGACTGTGGCTTGCATGTTATCCGCGCCATGCTGAGTTGCATTGCCACCGTCCCTCTCGTGTCACCGGCGCTGAAAGGATAGAAAGGGTTAAATTAAGAAACGGGGTGGGGGGGGGGGGGGGGGGGGGGCTTGACAGCAAACCAGAAGAGGGGCGTATACAAACACTTTCGCCTACAGGAGAGTGCTGCGAGAGAAAAACAGCGTGTATACAGTGTGGACAGGCTCTCGTTTGGTTTTACACTTTTTGGACACGGTGAGAGCTGAGGGACGCACTTGACGCTTGGATCGGAAGGCTTCTGGTTTTACACTGCGGAGAATAGCCAGCAGCATGATTCGCGACTGGATGGATAACGGTTGTGCTTGAAAGGGAGAACTCCTCAAACTAGTTGTTTTTTCTTCTTCCGGGAGATCCACTTTTTGGGTGGTGTGATGGTGTGCCAAAGGTGTACCACACCAACGCGTTAATCGCCATCTGCGAATTCAATATGACGCTTTTGGATAGATGATAGCCCAGATAATGGGCGGGAGGGAGAATGTGTCCAAAATATCAAAACCAAGGAGTCCTGCGTACCACAGATGAGAGAGAAGAGAGCAAGACGGTCTGATTGTAAGGCGAGGAAAAGGTTTAATTCTGGTAAAAAAGGTGGAGAACGTGGCGCCGGAAACACCGGGCTGCAACTCTCTTGATAGAAGACTCTACCTGGAGTGCAACACGCGATAAGACTACATGTTTTTTTTAACATAGTATACACGTTGGGCGCAACAAACTAACAAATAATTCCGTAGTTATTTCATTACTTTACCCATGGGCAGTTTTACACAGTCGCCCTGACAGCATTTTGCAGAAATAACTTTGGAGACCCACTCCGACATAGAAGAGGCATATCATCCACGGGGATACCAAAGGAAACCTGAACCTCGCTGTATGGACCTTTAAAAAAAACTTTGATCGTTTTTACACATTGAATCTGAACCCACTTTTTGTTCCACTTGAAGACTGCTCTCCACCGACGCTGATCTGATATTAATGAACCTAACATAACCACGTGGTCCCAAACTTGACATTTTGACCGATTTGTTTTTCTTGATTCCTCTATTCTCCTTCCCCCCCACCCCTTTCCCCTTAAAATTGTAATTCTGAATCCAGAAGTGGCTCCGAAGTGGTGTTGCGGCTCCTCGCCCGCAGCGGATCCGGAGCTGGGAGTGTCTGCAGCGGGAGGAGCTGGCGGAGGACCCCCTGCATCACCGCAGGGACCAAAGACCGGTCAGGTGAAAAGGATGGTTCGATTGGCGGCAGAACTCTTGTTGCTTTTAGGACTTCTACTTCTTACCTTACATATCACCGTGTTACGGAGCAGCCCGTTACACCAAGGGAATTTTACTTTGAGCCAGGATCAGCAGGATACGTTGCTCGCAGAGGTGAGTGCTATTTATAAATCGGTGTCATTCTATCAGAACCGGTAGTATATATTGATGGGGCTCTTTCGGCTTTTGAGTTTGGGGTTAGAGCTTAAAATGGAGAATAAACCTCTAACTTCTATTCTGCAGAAGTTGATAGGCCACAGCATCAGTTGACAGGGGCTCTTTGACTACACTGTAAAGGGGTAATGGCTACACTGTAAAGGGGTAATGACTACGCTGTAAATGTGTAATGACTATGTTGTAAAGGGGTAATGACTAAACTGTAAAGGGGGTAATGACTACACTGTAAAGGGGGTAATGACTACACTGTAAAGGGGGTAATGACTACACTGTAAAGGGGGCAATGACTACACTGTAAAGGGGGTAATGACTACACTGTAAAGGGGGTAATGACTACACTGTAAAGGGGTAATGACTACACTGCAAAGGGGGTAATGACTACATTGTAAAGGGGTAATTACTACGTTGTAAAGGGGGTAATGACTACACTGTAAAGGGGAAATGACTAGGTTGTAAAGGGGTAATGGCTACGTTGCAAAGGGGTAATGACTAAGTTGTAAAGGGGTAATGACTACACTGCAAAGGGGGTAATGACTACACTGCAAAGGGGGTAATGACTACACTGCAAAGGGGGTCATGACTACATTGTAAAGTGGTAATGGCTACACTGTAAAGGGGTAATGACTACTCAGTAAACGGGTAATGACTACACTGCAAAGGGGGTCATGGCTTCACTGTAAAGGGGTAATGACTACATTGTAAAGGGGTAATGACTACACTGCAAATGGGGTAATGACTACACTGTAAAGGGGCATGCCTACATTGTAAAGGGGTAATGACTACACTGTAAAGGGGTAATGACTACATTGTAAAGGGGTAATGACTACACTGCAAATGGGGTAATGACTACACTGTAAAGGGGCATGACTACATTGTAAAGGGGTAATGACTGCACTGTAAAGGGGTAATGACTACATTGTAAAGGGGTAATGACTACACTGTAAAGGGGTAATGACTACATTGTAAAGGGGTAATGACTACATTGTAAAGGGGTAATGACTACATTGTAAAGGTGTTATTATGAGTTTGACAGCAATTTACAGGCAAGTAACATTCTGTGTGTAATATTACAGTACAACAACTGTTATATATATATATACGGTATTAAAGCAAGTAATGTGTAATGACACACAGTAAAATACTGTAAAATTGACTGTATTATACTGTAAAAAAAAGAAAAGTAATTGCTACTGTAATCGTAGTTAATGAATGAATGAAATTCATTGAGGGGACGGGTTTTGTATTTCACAGATTTTCCTGTAATTACAAGTTATTTGGCGCGAGCTCGGTAAAGTGTTTACACATTACAGAGTATTAATGAATAATGAGTGTTTTTATATCACTTGGCCCATTCTAGAGGCCTTAACAACGTCTTCCAAACTGGCAGCGACGACAGGGCAAAACAGACCGACAGGACACAACAAAATGCTCACCCGTTAAAAGTTGAAGACTAGCTGCCTTGTACATTGTAAATTGATTGGGTACTTTAACCACACAGGAGGCCAGGCACCAAAGGCTGAGATTACATCAATCCATTTATTTATTCATTTTGACATTTGTTGGTATTTTTTTGTCTATTAATGTTAGTGTTTTCATAAAGTAAACATATAAATATCAACAATGTAATAAAAAAATATATTTTTTCTTTCGTTTATCATGCTACAATCATACAGATGCTCGGGAATTTTTTAACCACGCTTAAAATGAACATTACATCAAACATTTCAAAGTTTCACATCGTTTAAAAGCCCATTTCACAAAGAATGTTTACAAACTCACTGTATTTAGTATCTTCTTTGGAGAGATGGTGATTGGTTTTAAATAGGGGTTTGGTCGTCTAAATTCAGTGTACAATTGGCCCAGCGTCGTCCGGGTTTGGCCTGGGTAGGCCGTCATTGTAAATAAGAATTTCTTCTTAACTGACTTTCCTAGTTAAATAAAGATTATTTAAATAAATAAATCAAAATATTATAATTCAGTTAAAACTGTGAAAGATAACCCTCAATGTAGCCTATAGATATAAATTGCACAATAATTATACATTGATGGATTTTGTTTAAGGTATCGTTTTGTCTTTATTCAACCCACTGGGGGTTATGAGTCAACTCGCGCATCACTATTAATAAAAACTAAAATAAAAACTGCATAGAACCATTTAAAGGGATAGTTTGGGATTTTGGCAGTGCCTTCAGAAAGGATTCATACCCCTTGACTTATTACACATTTTGTTGTGTTATACCCTGAAATCTAAAAGGATTACATATGTTTTGATGTTGTTGTACCCATTTACACACAATACCCCATTATGACAAAGTGAAAACATATTTTTAGATATTTTAGCAAATGTATTTCAAATGAAATACAGAAATATCTAATTTACATAAGTATTCACACCCCTGAGTCAATACTTTGTAGAATCACTTTTGGCAGCGATTACGGCTGTGAGTCTTTCTGGGTAATTCTCTAAGAGCTTTCCACACCTGGATTGTGCAACATTTGCCCATTTATTTTGAAATTCTTAAAGTTCTGCCAAGTTGGTTGTTGATCATTTCTAGACAGCCATTTTCAGCTCTTACCAAGTAGATTTATGTCAACACTGTAACTCTGCCACTCAGAAACATTCACTGTCTTCTTGGTAAGCCCTTCAGTTAGAGCCCTTCAATTAGAGCCCTTCAATTGGAGCCCTTCAGTTGGAGCCCTTCAATTGGAGCCCTTCAATTAGAGCCCTTCAGTTGGAGCCCTTCAATTGGAGCCCTTCAATTAGAGCCCTTCAGTTGGAGCCCTTCAATTAGAGCCCTTCAGTTAGAGCCCTTCAGTTAGAGCCCTTCAGTTGGAGCCCTTCAATTAGAGCCCTTCAGTTGGAGCCCTTCAGTTGGAGCCCTTCAGTTAGAGCCCTTCAGTTAGTCCTTCAGTTAGAGTCCTTCAGTTAGAGCCCTTCAATTAGAGCCCTTCAGTTGGAGCCCTTCAGTTGGAGCCCTTCAGTTAGAGCCCTTCAGTTGGAGCCCTTCAGTTGGAGCCCTTCAGTTGGAGCCCTTCAATTAGAGCCCTTCAGTTAGAGCTGTTCAGTTGGAGCCCTTCAGTTGGAGCCCTTCAGTTGGAGCCCTTCAGTTGGAGCCCTTCAGTTGGAGCCCTTCAGTTGGAGCCCTTCAATTAGAGCCCTTCAGTTAGAGCTGTTCAGTTGGAGCCCTTCAGTTGGAGCCCTTCAGTTGGAGCCCTTCAGTTGGAGCCCTTCAGTTGGAGCCCTTCAATTAGAGCCCTTCAGTTGGAGCCCTTCAGTTGGAGCCCTTCAGTTGGAGCCCTTCAATTGGAGCCCTTCAGTTGGAGCCCTTCTGTTAGAGCCCTTCAGTTGGAGCCCTTCAGTTGGAGCCCTTCAATTAGAGCCCTTCAGTTGGAGCCCTTCAGTTGGAGCCCTTCAGTTGGAGCCCTTCAGTTGGAGCCATTCTGTTAGAGCTGTTCTGTTAGAGCCCTTCAATTAGAGCCCTTCAATTGGAGCCCTTCAGTTGGAGCCGTTCAGTTGGAGCCCTTCAGTTGGAGCCCTTCAGTTGGAGTCCTTCAGTTGGAGCCCTTCAGTTGGAGCCCTTCAGTTGGAGCCCTTCAGTTGGAGTCCTTCAGTTGGAGCCCTTCAGTTGGAGCCCTTCTGTTAGAGCCCTTCTGTTAGAGCCCTTCTGTTAGAGCTGTTCAGTTGGAGCCATTCAGTTAGAGCCCTTCAGTTAGAGCCCTTCAGTTGGAGTCCTTCAGTTGGAGCCCTTCAGTTAGAGCCCTTCAGTTGGAGCCCTTCAGTTAGAGCCCTTCAGTTGGAGCCCTTCAGTTGGAGCCCTTCAGTTAGAGCCCTTCAGTTGGAGCCCTTCAGTTGGAGCCCTTCAGTTGGAGCCCTTCAGTTGGAGCCCTTCTGTTAGAGCTGTTCAGTTGGAGCCCTTCTGTTAGAGCCCTTCTGTTAGAGCCCTTCAGTTAGAGCTGTTCAGTTAGAGCGCTCTCTCTCCCACACTTCCACCACACTGCTGTTGCTTTAATTTTAATCCACCACCATGCAGTTTTACAGCCAAAAGAAACCATATTTTTTGTCTCCCCCTTTTACTCATATTTTCTCCCCTCTTGATGCCTGAAAATGTGTCTGTTTGTTCAGGCATCCACCTATTCAATTGGTGAGGTTTTAACCAGGTCAGTATTGTTAATACCCTAGTATTTATTTGTACCTTTATTTAACTAGGCAAGTGAGTTAAGAACAAATTCTTATTTAAAATGACAGTGTATTAACTGCCTTGTTCAGGGGCAGAACAACAGATTTGAACCTTGTCAGCTCGGGGGATTTGATCTAGCAACCTTCTGGTTACTGGCCCTACGCTCTAACCACTTGGCTACGTACCGTCCCTACACTCTAACCACTAGGCTACCTGCCGTCCCTACACTCTAACCACTAGGCTACCTGCCGTCCCTACACTCTAACCACTAGGCTACCTGCCGTCCCTACACTCTAACCACTAGGCTACCTGCCGCCCCTACACTCTAACCACTAGGCTACCTGCCGCCCCCACACTCTAACCACTAGGCTACCTGCCGTCCCTACACTCTAACCACTAGGCTACCTGCCGCCCCCACACTCTAGCCACTAGGCTACCTGCCATCCCTACACTCTAACCACTAGGCTACCTGCCGTCCCTACACTCTAACCACTAGGCTACCTGCCCCCCCTACATTCTAACCACTAGGCTACCTGCCGCCCCTACACTCTAACCACTAGGCTACCTGCCGCCCCTACACTCTAATCACTAGGCTACCTGCCCCCCTACACTCTAACCACTAGGCTACCTGCCGCCCCTACGCTCTAACCACTAGGTTACCTGCCGTCCCTACACTCTAACCACTAGGTTACCTGCCGCCCCTACGCTCTAACCACTAGGTTACCTGCCGTCCCTACATTCTAACCACTAGGTTACCTGCCGTCCCTACACTCTAACCACTAGGCTACCTGCCGCCCCTACACTCTAACCACTAGGTTACCTGCCGTCCCTACACTCTAACCACTAGGTTACCTGCCGTCCCTACACTCTAACCACTAGGCTACCTGCCGCCCCTACACTCTAACCACTAGGTTACCTGCCGTCCCTACACTCTAACCACTAGGCTACCTGCTGCCAGTAGGACTCACCACCACCAGAATCACTTGAACTGACATTCTAATTCTGTGGTTTTAGCAGAACATCTAAAAGAGCCACAGTAGAGGACAGGACAGGACAGATGGTTAGACGTCTATAGCAGCCAGAAGGCTGGTTTAACTCTTCAGTAGAGGACAGGACAGGACAGGACAGGGGGTTAGATGTCTATAGCAGCCAGAAGGCTGGTTTAACCCTTCAGTAGAGGACAGGACAGGACAGGGGGTTAGATGTCTATAGCAGCCAGAAGGCTGGTTTAACCCTTCAGTAGAGGACAGGACAGGACAGGACAGGGGGTTAGACGTCTATTGCAGCCAGAATGCTGGTTTAACCCTTCAGTAGAGGACAGGACAGGACAGATGGTTAGACGTCTATAGCAGCCAGAAGGCTGGTTTAACTCTTCAGCAGAGGACAGGACAGGACAGAGGGTTAGACGTCTATAGCAGCCAGAAGGCTGGTTTAACTCTTCAGTAGAGGACAGGACAGGACAGATGGTTAGACGTCTATAGCAGCCAGAAGGCTGGTTTAACTCTTCAGTAGAGGACAGGACAGGGGGTTAGATGTCTATAGCAGCCAGAAGGCTGGTTTAACTCTTCAGTAGAGGACAGGACAGGACAGGGGGTTAGATGTCTATAGCAGCCAGAAGGCTGGTTTAACCCTTCAGTAGAGGACAGGACAGGACAGGGGGTTAGACGTCTATAGCAGCCAGAATGCTGGTTTAACCCTTCAGTAGAGGACAGGACAGGACAGAGGGTTAGACGTCTGTACCAGCCAGAAGGCTGGTTTAACTCTGCAGTAGAGGACAGGACAGGACAGGGGGTTAGATGTCTATAGCAGCCAGAAGGCTGGTTTAACCCTTCAGTAGAGGACAGGACAGGACAGGACAGGGGGTTAGACGTCTATAGCAGCCAGAATGCTGGTTTAACCCTTCAGTAGAGGACAGGACAGGACAGAGGGTTAGACGTCTGTACCAGCCAGAAGGCTGGTTTAACTCTTCAGTAGAGGACAGGACAGAGGGTTAGACGTCTATAGCAGCCAGAAGGCTGGTTTAACTCTTCATTAGAGGACAGGACAGGACAGAGGGTTAGACGTCTGTACCAGCCAGAAGGCTGGTTTAACTCTTCAGTAGAGGACAGGACAGAGGGTTAGACGTCTGTACCAGCCAGAAGGCTGGTTTAACTCTTCAGTAGAGGACAGGACAGAGGGTTAGACGTCTGTACCAGCCAGAAGGCTGGTTTAACTCTTCAGTAGAGGACAGGACAGAGGGTTAGACGTCTGTACCAGCCAGGAGGCTGGTTTAACTCTTCATTAGAGGACAGGACAGGACATGACAGAGGGTTAGACGTCTGTACCAGCCAGAAGACTGGTTTAACTCTTCAGCAGAGGACAGGACAGGATAGAGGGTTAGACGTTTTGTATTAGCCAGTAGTGCACTATACATGGAATAGGATGCTATTTGGGACACAGCCCAGAATCCAACCTCAGGGTTAAGAGGGGTCTAGAATCAACAGGGCGGTTCTGAGGGATGCTGTTACATTAAGCAGCCCCCCCCTCTCTCTCTCCCTCCCTCAGCTCTGTTTGATGTATTTATAGCGTGCCACTGAAATACCCTTGTCACTCACTGCCCCGCTACACAACAACAATGATAAATGGGGATTCGTGACAGACGTGGGTTCAATACTACTTGAAATCATTTCACATACTTCAGCTGTGCTTAATTGACCTGACCTGTTGCAATGGATTCAATAGCCCCCCCAAAAAACCCACCCACCGGGCGGCACTTCAAAAGATTTCAAATACTGTTTCAATCCAGGACTGATTCATGCCTGGTGGTTGGTGGGTTAGGGGTGAGCTAAGAAAGGCGTTCTTCCTAAAGGGACACATTTCGGTGTGAAAGTAAGTGAGAAGAATTAACGGTGTACAATGTGGAGATGAACAGAGCGTCACACGTGGGACATCAGGGAATGCTGTTTTTTTATCATGAGATGTGGCTTACAGACAATAAAGACGACCCTGCTATACTTCTGAGAAGTGTCGAGGGGGGGGGGTGTTTCTCCATAGGTTAGTCCTGGTGGATCGAATTTGAAAACATTGCGAGCTCCTGTTCACCCGACCTGGAGTTTCTGATGCTAAAATGCCAACCCCACTATATGCCAAGGGAATTTCACGTGTGTTATTATCACAGCTGTGTACATACCGCCACAAGCAAACGCCAAGGCAGCACTCAGCTAACTGTAAAAGCTCATTATCCAGCAAGAATCCTCTCACCCAGAAGCAGTCTTTATTGTCACGGGTGACTTTAACCAAGCCTGTCTAAAACCAATATTTCCCAAAATATTACCAACCATGTATCCTCCCCATAGGAGGATCCAGTGTGCTTTACCATGTACACACAAACATCCATGATGCAAAGCCATACCCCACCCCCAATTTGTCCAATTAGATCACGTCTCTCTGTTCCTACACCTCGCCTACAAGCAGAAACTCTAGAGGGAGCCACCAACACAGAGAATAGTGAGGCGCTGGACAGAGGAGGCAGACTCCATGCTGCAGGACTGTTTAGAGAATAGTGATTAGAATATGTTCAAAGATTAATCCACCCAGGACTCATCCATCAACATTGAGGAATATACATAGTCAGTCAAGCTTCATTAGGAAATGTGTTGATGATGTTGTACCCACAATAACAATCCGGACTTACCCCAACCAAAAACCCTGGATGAACGGAGATATCCGTACAATGCTGAGAGCCCGTACTGCAGCATTCAATGTCAACAGAACAAACCCTGATGACTTGGTCGCACGCAAAACATACAAGGCAAGCAGGTACGAGCTCTGCGAATCCATTAAGGATGCAAAAAGACAATACAGACTCAAACTTCAATTGATGTTCGACAACTCCGGCTCGCAGCACGTGGCAAGGACTACCGACTATCACAGACTACAAATGGAAATCCAGGATGCAAATCCAGCTGTGCGTTGCACACCTCCCAGATGAGATTAACACATTCTATGCTCGCTTCAAGGCAGACAATACCAAGTCATCCAGGAGGACTCTCGTTGTTCCGGACAACCAGGTGCTTTCACTCTTCGAGGCTGATCCAATTTTCCTACTGCTGCAACAGATCCACGGAAGATGCCATTTCCATCACTATTCACATGGCCGTAACACACCAGGACAAGAGGAACACCTATGTGAGAATGCTGTTCATTGACTACAGTTCATTATTCAACACTGTTGTTTCCTTCCAAGATTGACAACAAGTTCAGAGCCCGGGGTCTGGACACCTCTGCAACTGAATCCTGGACTTCCTGACTGGCAGACCACATGCTGTGAGGATTGGCAACAACACCTCCTCCACACTGACTCTTAACACAGGGCCCCCCAGGGGTGTGTCCTCAGCCCTCTGCTGTACTCCCTGTTCACCCACAACTGACTATTAACACAGGCCCCCCCAGGGTTGTGTCCTCAGTCCTCTTGCTGTACTCCCTTAGGGGCCCCCCAGGGGTGTCTCAGTCCTCTGCTATACTCCCTTAGGGGCCCCCCAGGGTTGTGTCCTCTCCTCTGTTGTACTCCCTTAGGGGCCACCCAGGGGTGTGTCCTCAGTCCTCTGTTGTACTCCCTGTTCACCCACGACTGTGAGGCTTTTCACGACACCAACTCCACCATCTAGTTTGCTGACGACACCACGGTTGTTGGCCTGATAACCAGCAATGAAGAGTCAGCCTATAGGGAGGAGGTAAGTGAATTGGAATTGGAGTGCCAGGACACCAACCTCTCCCTCAACGTCGGCAAAAACAAAGGAGTTGATTGTCGGCTTCAGGAAGCAGAGGAGGGAACATGCCCCGATCCACATCGATGGGACTACAGTAAAGAGAGTCAGCAGTTTTAAGTTCCTCGTTGTCCGGATCACAGAGGATTTGACATGGACCAACAACACCACCACTCTGGTCAAGAGGGTGCAACGGCGCCTCTACTTCCTAAGGCGGTGAAGAAATGCTGGTTCCTCTCCAAATATTGGACTATAATTGTGCCTTCCTGTATTACACTGATGCTAAAATGTTTATTCTACTCTAATGCCATTTTCTTTATGTTCATATTCTTATCTTTTATTGTTTCTTATTGTTGTTGAATTGTCCAGAAGGAATCTGCAGGTAAGCATTTGGTTGGACGATGTGTACCATGTGTACTGTACATACGACATTGTCCAGAAGGAATCTGCAGGTAAGCATCTGGTTGGACGATGTGTACCATGTGTACCGTACATACGACATTGTCCAGAAGGAATCTGCAGGTAAGCATCTGGTTGGACGATGTGTACCATGTGTACCGTACATACGACATTGTCCAGAAGGAATCTGCAGGTAAGCATTTGGTTGGACGATGTGTACCATGTGTACCGTACATACGACATTGTCCAGAAGGAATCTGCAGGTAAGCATCTGGTTGGACGATGTGTACCATGTGTACCGTACATACGACATTGTCCAGAAGGAATCTGCAGGTAAGCATCTGGTTGGACGATGTGTACCATGTGTACCGTACATACGACTAATACTGTAAACTTGGAGGAGCAAGGCTTTGATGTCCATGAATGTTCTGCTGATTAAAAACAACCTGCGGTAAATATCTCAACAACACAATTAGATTCAGGTATAGCAGTCCTGTTTTCTGTGATTTGATTGGCTAGCTGCAGCATATTCGGCAGAGCCACAGGAATAGGAAATATCCCAGGAATTTACAGAGTGTGTGTCGCACTGCAGAATGTTGGAACAGACTTGGAATAGTTTATGACTGTTCCAACACTACGCACAAGAACAAGAGAACGGGAGCCAAGGGAAGCCGTTCCAAGAGAGAAGAGGGCCACTTGGGCCAGTTAAAGTACAAATATCACCCCCAAATATCACCCCCAAATATCACCCCTAAATATCACCCCCAAATATCACCCCTAAATATCACCCCCCAAATATGACTCCCAAATACCACCTCTAAATATCACCCCCAAATATCACCCCTAAATATCACCCCTAAATATCACCCCCAAATATCACCCCTAAATATCACCCCCCAAATATGACTCCCAAATACCACCTCTAAATATCACCCCCAAATATCACCCCAAAAATCACCCCCAAATATCACCCCCAAATATCACCCCTAAATATCACCCCTAACCTGTCAGGAGAGGATATCAAGTTATGTCTGGTGTATGGTTAAAGGACAGTTGTGGTTTGGAACAGGAAAACCCTGATGTGAGACCAATCTATTTGTGCTGTCTTGCCAGCTCCTGGGGTCATTTTCATACCAATTAAGATGGTCACAGAAGTTGGGCCATGATCAGACCTGGGACACGGCTAGTGTCAAACTGGGTCAGCTGGTTTGGACTGGGACAACTGGTTTGGACTGGGACAGCTGGTTTGGACTGGTTGAACCCTCTTCCCTCTAGTGTGAGACTGGGTCAGCTGGTTTGGACTGGGACAGCTGGTTCGGACTGGGTCAGCTGGTTTGGACTGGGTCAGCTGGTTTGGACTGGGTCAGCTAGTTTGGACTGGGTCAGGTGGTTCAGACTGGGTCGGCTGGTTTAGACTGGTTGAACCCCCAAATATCAGCCCTAACCTGGCTAGAGATGACACCTAACACTGTGCAACATTGATGTATGAACTCTACTGAACATAAAGGGCCAGTTTCCCGGACTCAGATTAAGCCGAGTCCTGGAACAAGAGGCACTTTTAATGTAGAATCTCCAATTAGCATGTTTTTTTTTAGATTAGAAGTAGAAAGGTCTAATCTGAGTCCGGGAAACTGACCCACTATTTAAAATACTGTAGAAGATAGAAATTCATGAAAACATTTTTTAATTTCTCATAGGAATTGAGTCAGCCACCACTCTGCCGCACAGTGAGTTTAACATTGCACCAGTCCGCATACAACTCTGCTGCATAGCGAACCTGAGTTCTGTTGTTAGAACAGAATGGGTTTTGTGTTCTGTGAAAGACTTTGCTCTGCTCTGGCAGTGATGCCCAGATCTGGTTGACTGGTCTGCCACTGAAGACGATGATGTCATCTCTCCCCCTTGCCTTGTCACGGCCCAGGGGGTTATTTTCATGGGAAGGTGTCATATTTTAAAGAGCCCATTCACTGAGACACAAATGGGACAGGATGGGGCTGTGTGCACCTGTAGAATGGCTGTAGGAGAATAGACCTTTTTTAGACCCAGCGTTGGCGCACAGGAAGTGTGGTGGCAGGAGAACAACATCCTCACCACCGACTCACAGGAAGTGTGGTGGCAGGAGAACAATATCCTCGCCACCGACTCACAGGAAGTGTGGTGGCAGGAGAACAGTATCCTCACCACCGACTCACAGGAAGTGTGGTGGCAGGAGAACAGTATCCTCACCACCGACTCACAGGAAGTGTGGTGGCAGGAGAACAGTATCCTCACCACCGACTCACAGGAAGTGTGGTGGCAGGAGAACAGTATCCTCACCACCGACTCACAGGAAGTGTGGTGGCAGGAGAACAATATCCTCACCACCAACTCACAGGAAGTGTGGTGGCAGGAGAACAGTATCCTCGCCACCGACTCACAGGAAGTGTGGTGGCAGGAGAACAGTATCCTCACCACCGACTCACAGGAAGTGTGGTGGCAGGAGAACAACATCCTCGCCACCGACTCACAGGAAGTGTGGTGGCAGGAGAACAACATCCTCGCCACCGACTCACAGGAAGTGTGGTGGCAGGAGAACAACATCCTCGCCACCGACTCACAGGAAGTGTGGTGGCAGGAGAACAGTATCCTCACCACCGACTCACAGGAAGTGTGGTGGCAGGAGAACAGTATCCTCACCACCGACTCACAGGAAGTGTGGTGGCAGGAGAACAACATCCTCACCACCGACTCACAGGAAGTGTGGTGGCAGGAGAACAGTATCCTCACCACCGACTCACAGGAAGTGTGGTGGCAGGAGAACAACATCCTCACCACCGACTCACAGGAAGTGTGGTGGCAGGAGAACAACATCCTTACCACCGACTCACAGGAAGTGTGGTGGCAGGAGAACAACATCCTCGCCACCGACTCACAGGAAGTGTGGTGGCAGGAGAACAACATCCTCCCCACCGACTCACAGGAAGTGTGGTGGCAGGAGAACAACATCCTCGCCACCGACTCACAGGAAGTGTGGTGGCAGGAGAACAACATCCTCACCACCGACTCACAGGAAGTGTGGTGGCAGGAGAACAACATCCTCGCCACCGACTCACAGGAAGTGTGGTGGCAGGAGAACAATATCCTCACCACCGACTCACAGGAAGTGTGGTGGCAGGAGAACAACATCCTCACCACCGACTCACAGGAAGTGTGGTAGCAGGAGAACAACATCCTCACCACCGACTCACAGGAAGTGTGGTAGCAGGAGAACAACATCCTCACCACCGACTCACAGGAAGTGTGGTGGCAGGAGAACAGTATCCTCACCACCGACTCACAGGAAGTGTGGTGGCAGGAGAACAACATCCTCACCACCGACTCACAGGAAGTGTGGTAGCAGGAGAACAACATCCTCACCACCGACTCACAGGAAGTGTGGTGGCAGGAGAACAGTATCCTCACCACCGACTCACAGGAAGTGTGGTGGCAGGAGAACAACATCCTCACCACCGACTCACAGGAAGTGTGGTGGCAGGAGAACAGTATCCTCACCACCGACTCACAGGAAGTGTGGTGGCAGGAGAACAGTATCCTCGCCACCGACTCATAGGAAGATGAGCCTTCCACCGAGGAACAATAACACATTAACAGCTTATTTAGGCAAATCCAACCTATTCACGTTGTTGACCTTGGAATCGGAGTATGCATTTCTTCCCAGTTGATCTCCACAACACCGTAATAGTCAAGTGATTCACAATCTGCAAATGCAATGTCCTCCTTCTCCTTGTGTTAAAGATGCACTATGTAGAAAGCGCTCCTCCATTTCCTGGTTGCTAAAATTTTAATCTAATAGTTTGCCTAATTTCAGTTTATGTGACAAAACAAGTAAGTATAGTGTAGAGAATCACTGTACCATCTAAACCGCTGTGAAATACATTGTCCATTACCAAAAATATTATATTCTCAACTGTTTGAAGCTGGTGTACAAAACCAAAAGTACAAGATTCAAAAACAAAACTTATGAACGGGAAGCACCGAAATAGCACACACAGAACAGATCTACCGCCTCTCAGACTTGCTTTCAATGAGGATGACAGATCTATAACTCACATTTCTATGTGAATTTGGGGGTCAGGTCATCCATAAAGTTACATATTGTAGTTTTAATTGATTTAAAGTCAAACATTTTTAAAACAAAATATACAGTTGAACAAGTTTGAGAGATGAGACGGAAAGAAAACACGGGGGGGGGGCAGCTGGTTGAGCAGCAGCATCTGGGCCCGGTGTACCCTGCCTTCATTTCCTGTCCATTTCCCCAGGGGGGGGGACTGCCCCCTGAGTGGTTACCCATTGGAAAACAGCCTCCTTCCCCTCTCCCTCCTCAACCCCTTTTCTGCTCCTCGTCTTCTCCTCTTCTCTTCCTCCTCATCTACTCGTCTTCTCTGCCTCCTCTTCCTCCTCCTAATCTCCTGGCAAAGTGAAAAAGGGGGAAGCAGGAAAAGAGGGGTAAAAATAGAACTTCTGTGTGTGGAGTTTCATTCATGGGTTTTCAGAGTGTGAGGAGAGGGGAGGGTAACAGAATCCCGGGAGGCCCCAGATTACCTGAGAAATTGTTTTGATCTTCAAATGAAAACACTTCCTTGGTGGTGAGGAAAGGGGGAAGATCTAGCATGAATAACGGGTCTTAAAGGCTCTATAACACTGGGTCCACACTGGGATACCTGGATTGGCCCAAAGGTAGGCTGCATGATATCTGTAGGAGACTGTTTCCTGTTTCTCCAGATATCTGTAGGAGACTGTTTCCTGTTTCTCCAGATATCTGTAGGAGACTGTTTCCTGTTTCTCCAGATATCTGTAGGAGACTGTTTCCTGTTTCTCCAGATATCTGTAGGAGACTGTTTCCTGTTTCTCCAGATATCTGTTGGAGACTGTTTCTCCAGATATCTGTAGGAGACTGTCCTGTTTGTCCAGATATCTGTAGGATCTGTAGGAGTGTGGCTGTCCAGAAGAGCCATTCTTTACTCTCTCAGGAGTTCAATTACAAACAGGGACTTCTGAGGGCCAGGAAGAGAAGGTTATCACGTGGCCATCTGATCTTAGACCACCCTGAAACAACCACAGAGGTTCCTGTGATGTTCATATGGAGGGGTGGACAGTGGCTGGGGCCAGGGCTCTGTGTGTGTGTATCCTGCCGTGCTGAAATGAGCCCTTACCATATCCTGTTTAGCTCCCAGCCAATCCTGGTCTTAAAGGCTCTTTGTGGTGGCAGTTGTGCGTCGTTCTTCTCATATTCTAAATGTTTCAATTGCCACACTTCCATCTTTTGCATTTTTAACGACTTTGTTTGTACGATTTGGTGATCAAAATGATGACATTCTGTGTTTTGATTGAGATAGAGGAGCTTTGGTTAGAGTTCATGTCCTTCCTTTGATTATAGGGACGGTCTGAGGTCCCCCCCCTGTGTCTTGTCTGAAAGCCCTTTATTAAACTACAAGGAGAAATATCACTTGTGTTATAATGTGTAGCACAACAATAAATACACAGAGATCCTCCTGTATGGGTAAGGTTGTCCAGTATGTCTAGTGTCACTGTGAGGACCAGAGTGTGATGCCCTTCTCTCGTTCTATGCCTGGTGATGTACCCGCATGTAGTTTACATTTATAATGCATCCATCCTTTAGGGCCCCTACAGAGCCCATTTTGTCCCAGAGTTCTGAGCAGCTTCCTTTAGGGCCCCTACAGAGCCCATATTGTCCCAGAGTTCTGAGCAGCTTCCTTTAGGGCCCCTACAGAGCCCATATTGTCCCAGAGTTCTGAGCAGCTTCCTTTAGGGCCCCTACAGAGCCCATTTTGTCCCAGAGTTCTGAGCAGCTTCCTTTAGGGCCCCTACAGAGCCCATATTGTCCCAGAGTTCTGAGCAGCTTCCTTTAGGGCCCCTACAGAGCCCATATTGTCCCAGAGTTCTGAGCAGCTTCCTTTAGGGCCCCTACAGAGCCCATATTGTCCCAGACTCCCTAAATTTTATCAGCATATCGATTGCGCAACCAGGGGTGGAAAAACCTTGGATCACTGTTACTCTAACTTCCGCGACGTATATAAGGCCCTGCCCCGCCCCCCTTTCGGAAAAGCTGACCACGACTCCATTTTGCTAATACCTGCCTACAGACAAAAACTAAAAAAAGAAGCTCCCACGCTGAGGTCTGTCCAACGCTGGTCCGACCAAGCTGACTCCACACTCCAAGACTGCTTCCATCACGTGGACTGGGACATGTTTCGTATTGCGTCAGATAACAACATTAACGAATACGCTGATTCGGTGTGCGAGTTCATTAGAACGTGCGTTGAAGATGTCGTTCCCATAGCAACGATTAAAACATTCCCTAACCAGAAACCGTGGATGGATGGCAGCATTCGCGTGAAACTGAAAGTGCGAACCACTGCTTTCAATCAGGGCAAGGTGTCTGGTAACATGACTGAATACAAACAGTGCAGCTATTCCCTCCATAAGGCTATCAAACAAGCTAAGCGTCAGTACAGAGACAAAGTAGAATCTCAATTCAACAGCTCAGACACAAGAGGCATGTGGCAGGGTCTACAGTCAATCACGGACTACAGGAAGAAATCCAGCCCAGTCACGGACCAGGATGTCTTGCTCCCAGGCAGACTAAATAACTTTTTTGCCCGCTTTGAGGACAATACAGTGCCACTGACACGGCCTGCAACGGAAACATGCGGTCTCTCCTTCTCTGCAGCCGAGGTGAGTAAAACATTTAAACGTGTTAACCCTCGCAAGGCTGCAGGCCCAGACGGCATCCCCAGCCGCGCCCTCAGAGCATGCGCAGACCAGCTGGCTGGTGTGTTTACGGACATATTCAATCAATCCCTATACCAGTCTGCTGTTCCCACATGCTTCAAGAGGGCCACCATTGTTCCTGTTCCCAAGAAAGCCAAGGTAACTGAGCTAAACGACTACCGCCCCGTAGCACTCACTTCCGTCATCATGAAGTGCTTTGAGAGACTAGTCAAGGACCATATCACCTCCACCCTACCTGACACCCTAGACCCACTCCAATTTGCTTACCGCCCAAATAGGTCCACAGACGATGCAATCTCATCCACACTGCACACTGCCCTAACCCATCTGGACAAGAGGAATACCTATGTGAGAATGCTGTTCATCGACTACAGCTCGGCATTCAACACCATAGTACCCTCCAAGCTCGTCATCAAGCTCGAGACCCTGGGTCTCGACCCCGCCCTGTGCAACTGGGTACTGGACTTCCTGACGGGCCGCCCCAGGTGGTGAGGGTAGGTAACAACATTTCCTCCCCGCTGATCCTCAACACTGGGGCCCCACAAGGGTGCGTTCTGAGCCCTCTCCTGTACTCCCTGTTCACCCACGACTGCGTGGCCACGCACGCCTCCAACTCAATCATCAAGTTTGCGGACGACACAACAGTGGTAGGCTTGATTACCAACAACGACGAGATGGCCTACAGGGAGGAGGTGAGGGCCCTCAGAGTGTGGAGTCAGGAAAATAACCTCACACTCAACGTCAACAAAACTAAGGAGATGATTGTGGACTTCAGGAAACAGCAGAGGGAACACCCCCCTATCCACATCGATGGAACAGTAGTGGAGAGAGTAGCAAGTTTTAAGTTCCTCGGCATACACATCACAGACAAACTGAATTGGTCCACTCACACAGACAGCATCGTGAAGAAGGCGCAGCAGCGCCTCTTCAACCTCAGGAGGCTGAAGAAATTCGGCTTGTCACCAAAAGCACTCACAAACTTCTACAGATGCACAATCGAGAGCATCCTGGCGGGCTGTATCACCGCCTGGTACGGCAACTGCTCCGCCCTCAACCGTAAGGCTCTCCAGAGGGTAGTGAGGTCTGCTGGGTTATCACCGGGGCAAACTACCTGCCCTCCAGGACACACCTACACCACCCGATGTTACAGGAAGGCCATAAAGATCATCAAGGACATCAACCACCCGAGCCACTGCCTGTTCACCCCGCTATCATCCAGAAGGCGAGGTCAGTACAGGTGCATCAAAGCTGGGACCGAGAGACTGAAAAACAGCTTCTATCTCAAGGCCATCAGACTGTTAAACAGCCACCACTAACATTGAGTGGCTGCTGCCAACACACTGACACTAACTCAACTCCAGCCACTTTAATAATGGGAATTAATGGGAAATGTTGTAAATATATCACTAGCCACTTTAAACAATGCTACCTTATATAATGTTACTTACCCTACATTATTCATCTCATAAGTAATACGTATATACTGTACTCTATATCATCGACTGCATCCTTATGTAATACATGTATCACTAGCCACTTTAACTATGCCACTTTGTTTACATACTCATCTCATATGTATATACTGTACTCGATACCATCTACTGTATCTTGCCTATGCTGCTCTGTACCATCACTCATTCATATATCCTTATGTACATATTCTTTATCCCCTTACACTGTGTATAAGACAGTAGTTTAGGAATTGTTAGTTAGATTACTTGTTGGTTATTACTGCATTGTCGGAACTAGAAGCACAAGCATTTCGCTACACTCGCATTAACATCTGCTAACCATGTGTATGTGACAAATACAATTTGATTTGATTTGAGTTCTGAGCAGCTTCCTTTAGGGCCCCTACAGAGCCCATATTGTCCCAGAGTTCCTTGCGTGCGTGTGTTTCTGTCAGACAGAGGACTGAGGAGTGGTTTTCTGTCCACCCAAAAGAGGCAAAATTGTTACAATGTTTGCTCATGTCTGTTGTGGTACCAGGATATAGAGTTATGTCTGGTTTAGACTGGGGCAGCTGGGTTAGACTGGGGCAGCTGGGTTAGACTGGTGCAGCTGGGTTAGACTGGGGCAGTTGGGTTAGACTGGGGCAGCTGGGTTAGACTGGGGCAGCTGGGTTAGACTGGGGCAGTTGGGTTAGACTGGGGCAGCTGGGTTAGACTGGGGCAGCTGGGTTAGACTGGGGCAGCTGGGTTAGACTGGGGCAGCTGGGTTAGACTGGGGCAGCTGGGTTAGACTGGGGCAGTTGGGTTAGACTGGGGCAGCTGGGTTAGACTGGGGCAGTTGGGTTAGACTGGTGCAGCTGGGTTAGACTGGGGCAGCTGGTTTAGACTGGGGCAGCTGGGTTAGACTGGGGCAGCTGGGTTAGACTGGGGCAGCTGGGTTAGACTGGGGCAGCTGGTTTGGACTGGGGCAGCTGGGTTAGACTGGGGCAGCTGGTTTAGACTGGGGCAGCTGGGTTAGACTGGGGCAGCTGGTTTAGACTGGTGCAGCTGGTTTGGACAGGGGCAGCTGGTTTAGACTGGGGCAGCTGGGTTAGACTGGGCTGGTTGAACCCTCTGCCCTCTGTCATGTCCATGTAAACCATGTTTCCCTGTCATCTTGAAATATCAATCTAATGTAGCTAAGTGTTTCTCAACTAGCCTACCTGGTTAAATAAAGGTGTTCTCAACTAGCCTACCTGGTTAAATAAAGGTGTTCTCTACTAGCCTCCCTGGTTAAATAAGGGTGTTCTCAACTAGCCTACCTGGTTAAATAAAGGTGTTCTCAACTAGCCTACCTGGTTAAATAAAGGTGTTCTCAACTAGCCTACCTGGTTAAATAAAGGTGTTCTCAACTAGCCTACCTGCTAAATAAAGGTGTTCTCAACTATCCTACCTGGTTAAATAAAGGTGTTCTCAACTAGCCTACCTGGTTAAATGAAGGTGTTCTCAACTAGCCTACCTGGTTAAATAAAGGTGTTCTCAACTAGCCTACCTTGTTAAATAAAGGTGTTCTCTATTAGCCTACCTGGTTAAATAAAGGTGTTCTCAACTAGCCTACCTGGTTAAATAAAGGTGTTCTCAACTAGCCTACCTGGTTAAATAAAGGTGTTCTCAACTAGCCTACCTGGTTAAATAAAGGTGTTCTCAACTGGCCTCCCTGGTTAAATAAAGGTGTTCTCAACTAGCCTACCTGGTTAAATAAAGGTGTTCTCTACTAGCCTCCCTGGTTAAATAAAGGTGTTCTCTACTAGCCTACCTGGTTAAATAAAGGTGTTCTCAACTAGCCTACCTGGTTAAATAAAGGTGTTCTCAACTAGCCTACCTGGTTAAATAAAGGTGTTCTCAACTAGCCTACCTGGTTAAATAAAGGTGTTCTCAACTAGCCTACCTGGTTAAATAAAGGTGTTCTCAACTAGCCTACCTGGTTAAATAAAGGTGTTCTCAACTAGCCTACCTGGTTAAATAAAGGTGTTCTCAACTAGCCTACCTGGTTAAATAAAGGTGTTCTCAACTAGCCTACCTGGTTAAATAAAGGTGTTCTCAACTAGCCTACCTGGTTAAATAAAGGTGTTCTCTACTAGCCTACCTGGTTAAATAAAGGTGTTCTCTACTAGCCTCCCTGGTTAAATAAAGGTGTTCTCAACTAGCCTACCTGGTTAAATAAAGGTGTTCTCAACTAGCCTACCTGGTTAAATAAAGGTGTTCTCAACTAGCCTACCTGGTTAAATAAAGGTGTTCTCAACTAGCCTACCTGGTTAAATAAAGGTGTTCTCTACTAGCCTACCTGGTTAAATAAAGGTGTTCTCAACTAGCCTACCTGGTTAAATAAAGGTGAACAACAGAAATAGTTCACGTACACTTGCTTTGTCTGACTTCAGGTAATTGACATAGTTGAGTGAAGTGAACTTTGTCCAGATGACTTGCAGTTGCCTGGCTGTGACTTGTGTGTTCTTTCTTCGTAGCATGATCATTTTCAGATAGTTTATGGTAGATTGGATCCTCTGTTTGGGGGTCATGAAGGAAATTTACATCCTTATGATCCTGTAATCTAAAGGAATATCTCCCTCTCTCTCCCGCTCTCTCCCCCCTCACTCCTCTCTCTCACTCCTCACTCACTCACTTACTCTCTTGCTCCCCCCCTCTCTCCCCCCTCACTCCCCCCCTCTCTCTCACTCACTCACTCACTCACTCACTCACTCACTCTCTTGCTCCCCTCCTCTCTCTCTCCCCCTCTCGTTCTCTCTCGCTCCCCCTCTGTCCCCCCCTCTCCCCCTCTCTCCCCCTCTCTCCCCCCTCTCTCTCCCCCTCTCGGTCTCTCTCGCTCCCCCTCTCTCTCCCCCCCTCTCTCTCCCCCTCTCTCTCTCTCTCTCTCTCCCTCTCTCCCCCCTCTCTCTCCCCCTCACTCCCCCTCCTCTCTCTCTCCCCCTCTCGCTCTCTCTCGCTTCCCCCCCTCTCTCTCCCTCCCCGTCTTCTAGAATAATGTCAGAGAAGAGAGCAGTTCATCAGCCCACCAGGGCCCAGGGGAGCGGAGAGGACCAGAGCACCGGTCAGCCCAGAGGCCTGCTGCCCTCCCTTGGGCCCAGAGTCAGGCTACCGGAGGCAGCCTGCAGAAAGACGGGCCGGGGGCCTTCCTCCTGGACCTCAGCAACTTCCCTGACCTCTCCAAGGCTGATATAAACAGACAGAACCCCAACATACAGGTAACACTGAGACACAGACAGATGAATGAAGGGAGTTGGTTGGTTCTTCTATCCGTATGGGACCTAAAAAGCCACAAAAAGTCCTCACAACGACAGTAAAACAAGGAACATTCTCCCTCGTCGGGACATCTTCCAGGTTCCCCGTGAGGAAAAAGTCTAATTTAATTTTAGGGATTAGAATTAGGTTAAAGTTACAATTATGGATAGGGTATAGGGTTACGGTATATGAATAGGATTAGGGTATAGGGTTAGGGTATGGGTATAGGGTATGGGTATAGTGTTAGGGTATAGGGTTAGGGTATACGGTTAGGGTATAGGGTTAGGGTATACGGTTAGGGTATAGGGTCAGGGTATATGGTTAGGGTATATGGTATGGGTATAGGGTTACGGTATATGAATAGGGTTAGGGTATAGGTATAGGGGATAGGGTTAGGGGATAGGGTATAGGTATAGGGTCAGGGTATAGGGTTAGGGTATAGGGTATAGGGTTAGGGTATAGGGTTAGGGTATAGTGTTAGGGTATAGGGTTAGGGTATAGGGTTAGGGTATAGGGTTAGGGTATATGGTATGGGTATAGGGTTAGGGTATGGGTATAGGATTAGGGTATGTGTATAGGGTATAGGTATAGGGTATAGGGTATAGGTATAGGGTATGGGTATAGGGTTAGGGTATATGGTTAGGGTATAGGGTTAGGGTATAGGGTTAGGTATAGGGTTAGGGTATAGGGTTACGGTATATGAATAGGGTTAGGGTATAGGGTTAGGGTATAGGGATAGGGTTAGGGTTAGGGTATAGGGTATAGGTATAGGGTATGGGTATAGGGTTAGGGTATATGGTTAGGGTATAGGGTTAGGGTATAGGGTTAGGTATAGGGTTAGGGTATAGGGTTACGGTATATGAATAGGGTTAGGGTATAGGGTTAGGGTATAGGGATAGGGTTAGGGTTAGGGTATAGGGTATAGGTATAGGGTATGGGTATAGGGTTAGGGTATATGGTTAGGGTATGGGTATAGGGTTAGGTATAGGGTTAGGGTACAGGGTATGGGTATAGGGTTAGGTATAGGGTATAGGGTACATTGTTAGGGTATAGGGTAAGGTTAGGGATTATAGTATTTTGACATTTCCCAGGTTCCCCGTGAGGAAAAAGGCTATTTTAAGCTTATGTGTTAGGTTTAGGGTTACAATTAGGGTTACCGGTCAAGGTTAGTGTTATGGTAGGGGTCAGGGTTAGTGTTAGTGTTATGGTAGGGGTCAGGGTTAGTGTTATGGTAGGGGTCAGGGTTAGTGTTATGGTAAGGGTTAGTGTTATGGTAGGGGTTAGGGTTAGTGTTATGGTAAGGGTTAGGGTTAGTGTTATGGTAAGGGTTAGGGTTAGTGTTATGGTAGGGGTTAGGGTTAGTGTTATGGTAGGGGTCAGGGTTAGTGTTATGGTAAGGGTTAGTGTTATGGTAGGGGTTAGGGTTAGTGTTATGGTAAGGGTTAGGGTTAGTGTTATGGTAGGGGTTAGGGTTAGTGTTATGGTAGGGGTCAAGGTTAGTGTTATGGTAGGGGTTAGGGTTAGTGTTATGGTAAGGGTTAGGGTTAGGGTTATGGTAAGGTTTAGGGTCAGGGTTAGTGTTATGGTAGGGGTTTGGTTTAGGGTCAGGGTTAGTGTTATGGTAGGGGTTAGGGTCAGGGTTAGTGTTATGGTAGGGGTTTGGTTTAGGGTCAGGGTTAGTGTTATGGTAGGGGTTAGGTTTAGAGAAAATAGGATTTTCAATGGAAATACATTTTAGGTCCCCACAAAGAACATTGTGTGTGTGTGTGTGACCACATGGCTGCCCAAGCACACCGAGCAGGAAGAGCAAACAGGAAGAGGCAGAATACACTGGTGCACATCACTACCCCCTTTCTCTGTCCCCCCCCTCTCTCTCTCTGTCTCTGTCTTTCCATCTCCCGACTTCTCTCCCTCTCTCTCTCTGTCTCTCTCTCTCTGCCTTTGTCTAGGAGGAGAAGAGTCAACAATAAGACAGGGTTCAGGGTATAGGAGGAGACGAGGAGAAGAGCCAAATATAAGACAGGGTTCAGGGTATAGGAGGAGATGAGGAGAAGAGTCAACAATAAGACAGAGGGGGTTCAGGGTATAGGAGGAGACAAGGAGAAGAGTCAACATTAAGACAGAGGGGGTTCAGGGTATAGGATGAGAAGAGTCAACAATAAGACAGAGGGGGTTCAGGGTATAGGAGGAGAAGAGTCAACAATAAGACAGAGGGGGTTCAGGGTATAGGAGGAAAAGAGTCAACAATAAGACAGTGGGGGTTCAGGGTATAGGAGGAGAAGAGGAGAAGAGTCAACAATAAGACAGAGGGGGTTCAGGGTATAGGAGGAGACGAGGAGAAGAGTCAACAATAAGACAGAGGGGGATCAGGGTATAGGAGGAAACGAGGAGAAGAGCCAACAATAAGACAGAGGGGGTTCAGGGTATAGAAGGAGACGAGGAGAAAAGTCAACAATAAGACAGACAGGGTTCAGGGTATAGGAGGAAACGAGGAGAAGAGTCAACAATAAGACAGGGTTCAGGGTATAGGAGGAGATGAGGAGAAGAGCCAATAATAAGACAGGGTTCAGGGTATAGGAGGAGACGAGGAGAAGAGCCAACAATAAGACAGAGGGGGTTCAGGGTATAGGAGGAGAAGAGAAGAAGAGTCAACAATAAGACAGAGGGGGTTCAGGGGATAGGAGGAGACGAGGAGAAGAGTCAACAATAAGACAGAGGGTGTTCAGGGTATAGGAGGAGACGAGGAGAAGAGCCAATAATAAGACAGGGTTCAGGGTATAGGAGGAGACGAGGAGAAGAGCCAACAATAAGACAGAGGGGGTTCAGGGTATAGGAGGAAACGAGGAGAAGAGTCAACAATAACGCAGAGGGGGTTCAGGGTATAGGAGGAAACGATGAGAAGAGCCAACAATAAGACAGAGGGGGTTCAGAGTATAGGAGGAGAAGGGTCAACAATAAGACAGAGGGGGTTCAGGGTATAGGAGGAGAAGAGTCAACATTAAGACAGAGGGGATTCGGGGTATAGGAGGAGATGAGGAGAAGTGTCAACAATAAGACAGACGGGGTTCAGGGTATAGGAGGAGACGAGGAGAAGAGTCAACAATAAGACAGAGGGGGTTCAGAGTATAGGAGGAGAAGAGAAGAAGAGTCAACAATAAGACAGAGGGGGTTCAGGGTATAGGAGGAGAGGAGGAGAAGAGTCAACAATAAGACAGGGTTCAGGGTATAGGAGGAGACGAGGAGAAGAGTCAACAATAAGACAGGGTTCAGGGTATAGGAGGAGATGAGGAGAAGAGTCAACAATAAGACAGAGGGGCTTCAGGGTATAGGAGGAGACGAGGAGAAGAGTCAACATTAAGACAGGGTTCAGGGTATAGGAGGAGATGAGGAGAAGAGTCAACAATAAGACAGAGGGGGTTCAGGGTATATAGAGTAGAAGAGTCAACAATAAGACAGAGGGGGTTCAGGGTATAGGAGGAGATGAGGAGAAGAGTCAACAATAAGACAGAGGGGCTTCAGGGTATAGGAGGAGACGAGGAGAAGTGTCAACAATAAGACAGACGGGGTTCAGGGTATAGGAGGAGACGAGTAGGAGGAGAAGAGGAGACAAGTCAACAATAAGACAGGGTTCAGGGTATAGGAGGAGACGAGGAGAAGTGTCAACATTAAGTCAGGGTTCAGGGTATAGGAGGAGATGAGGAGAAGTGTCAACAATAAGACATAGGGGGTTCAGGGTATAGGAGGAGAAGAGGAGAAGTGTCAACAATAAGACAGACGGGGTTCAGGGTATAGGAGGAGACGAGGAGAAGAGTCAACAATAAGACAGGGTTCAGGGTATAGGAGGAGATGAGGAGAAGAGTCAACAATAAGACAGAGGGGCTTCAGGGTATAGGAGGAGATCAGGAGAAGAGTCAACATTAAGACGGGGTTCATGGTATAGAAGGAGACGAGGAGAAGAGTCAACATTAAGACAGGGTTCAGGGTATAGGAGGAGATGAGGAGAAGAGTCAACAATAAGACAGAGGGGGTTCAGGGTATATAGAGGAGAAGAGTCAACAATAAGACAGAGGGGGTTCGGGGTATAGGAGGAGAAGAGTCAACAATACGACAGAGGGGGTTCAGGGTATAGGAGGAGAAGAGCAGAAGAGTCAACAATAAGACAGACGGGGTTCAGGGTATAGGAGGAGACGAGGAGAAGGGTCAACAATAAGACAGGGTTCAGGGTATAGGAGGAGATGACGAGAAGAGTCAACAATAAGACAGAGGGGGTTCAGGGTATAGGAGGAGAAAAGTCAACATTAAGACAGAGGGGGTTCAGGGTATGGGAGGAGATGAGGAGAAGAGTCAACATTATGACAGAGGGGGTTCAGCGTATAGGAGGAGATGAGTAGGAGGAGAAGAGGAGACAAGTCAACAATAAGACAGGGTTCAGGGTATAGGAGGAGACGAGGAGAAGTGTCAACATTAAGTCAGGGTTCAGGGTATAGGAGGAGATGAGGAGAAGTGTCAACAATAAGACAGAGGAGGTTCAGGGTATAGGAGGAGAAGAGTCAACAATAAGACAGAGGGGGTTCAGAGTATAGGAGGAGACGAGGAGAAGAGTCAACAATAAGACAGAGGGGGTTCAGGGTATAGGAGGAGACGAGGAGAAGAGTCAACATTAAGACAGAGGGGGTTCAGGGTATAGGAGGAGAAGGGTCAACAATAAGACAGAGGGGGTTTGGGGTATAGGATGAGATGAGGAGAAAAGTCAACAATAAGACAGAGGGGGTTCAGGGTTTAGAAGGAGAAGAGTCAACAATAAGACAGGGGGGTTCAGGGTATAGGAGGAGAAGGGTCAACAATAAGACAGAGGGGGTTCGGGGTATAGGAGGAGAAGAGTCAACAATAAGACAGAGGAGGTTCAGGGTATAGGAGGAGAAGGGTCAACAATAAGACAGAGGGGGTTCGGGGTATAGGAGGAGAAGAGTCAACAATAAGACAGAGGGTGTACAGGGTATAGGAGGAGACGAGGAGAAGAGTCAACATTAAGACAGAGGGGGTTCAGGGTATAGGAGGAGACGAGGAGAATAGCCAACAATAAGACAGAGGTGGTTCAGGGTAAAGGAGGAGAAGAGGAGAAGAGTCATTAATAAGACAGAGGGGGTTCAGGGTATAGGAGGAGAAGAGTCAACAATAAGACAGGGTTCAGGGTATAGGAGGAGACGAGGAGAAGAGTCAACAATAAGACAGGGATCAGGGTATAGGAGGAGACGAGGAGAAGAGTCAACAATAAGACAGAGGGGTTTCAGGGTATAGGAGGAGACGAGGAGAAGAGCCAACAATAAGACAGAGGGGGTTCAGGGTATAGGAGGAGAAGAGGAGAAGAGTCATTAATAAGACAGAGGGGTTTCAGGGTATAGGAGGAGACGAGGAGAAGAGCCAACAATAAGACAGGGTTCAGGGTATAGGAGGAGATGAGGAGAAGTGTCAACAATAAGACAGAGGGGGTTCAGGGTATAGGAGGAGACGAGGAGAAGAGTCAACAATAAGACAGAGGGGGTTCAGGGTATAGGAGGAGAAGAGGAGAAGAGTCAACAATAAGACAGAGGGGGTTCAGGGTATAGGAGGAGAAGAGGAGAAGAGTCAACAATAAGACAGGGTTCAGGGTATAGGAGGAGACGAGGAGAAGAGTCAACAATAAGACAGAGGGGTTTCAGGGTATAGGAGGAGACGAGGAGAAGAGTCAACATTAAGACAGAGGGGGTTCAGGGTATAGGAGGAGACGAGGAGATGAGCCAACAATAAGACAGGGTTCAGGGTATAGGAGGAGATGAGGAGAAGTGTCAACAATAAGACAGAGGGGGTTCAGGGTATAGGAGGAGAGGAGGAGAAGAGTCAACATTAAGACAGGGTTCAGGGTATAGGAGGAGACGACGGGAAAGAGTTAACAATAAGACAGGGTTCAGGGTATAGGAGGAGACGAGGAGAAGAGTCAACAATAAGACAGAGGGGGTTCAGGGTATAGGAGGAGAAGAGGAGAAGAGTCAACAATAAGACAGTGGGGGTTCAGGGTATAGGAGGAGAAGAGTCAACAATAAGACAGTGGGGGTTCAGGGTATAGGAGGAGAAGAGGAGAAGAGTCAACAATAAGACAGCAGGGGGTTCAGGGTATAGGAGGAGAAGAGTCAACAATAAGACAGTGGGGGTTCAGGGTATAGGAGGAGATGAGGAGAAGAGTCAACAATAAGACAGACGGGGTTCAGGGTATAGGAGGAGACGAGGAGAAGAGTCAACATTAAGACAGAGGGGGTTCAGGGTATAGGAGTAGACGAGGAGAAGAGTCAACAATAAGACAGAGGGGGTTCAGGGTATAGGAGGAAACGAGGAGAAGAGTCAACAATAAGACAGGGTTCAGGGGATAGGAGGAGACGAGGAGAAGAGCCAACAATTAGACAGGGTTCAGGGTATAGGAGGAGACGAGGAGAAGAGTCAACAATAAGACAGAGGGGGTTCAGGGTATAGGAGGAGACGAGGAGAAGAGTCAACAATAAGACAGAGGGGGTTCAGGGTATAGGAGGAGACGATGAGAAGAGTCAACAATAAGACAAAGGGGGTTCAGGGTATAGGAGGAAACGAGGAGAAGAGTCAACAATAAGACAGATGGGGTTCAGGGTATAGGAGGAGAAGGGTCAACAATAAGACAGAGGGGGTTCGGGGTATAGGAGGAGAAGAGTCAACAATAAGACAGAGGGGATTCGGGGTATAGGAGGAGATGAGGAGAAGTGTCAACAATAAGACAGAGGGGGTTCAGGGTATAGGAGGAGACGAGGAGAAGAGTCAACAATAAGACAGAGGGGGTTCAGAGTATAGGAGGAGAAGAGAAGAATAGTCAACAATAAGACAGAGGGGGTTCAGGGTATAGGAGGAGACGAGGAGAAGAGCCAACAATAAGTCAGGGTTCAGGGTATAGAAGGAGACGAGGAGAAGAGTCAACATTAAGACAGGGTTCAGGGTATAGGAGGAGACGACGGGAAAGAGTTAACAATAAGACAGGGTTCAGGGTATAGGAGGAGACGAGGAGAAGAGTCAACAATAAGACAGAGGGGGTTCAGGGTATAGGAGGAGAAGAGGAGAAGAGTCAACAATAAGACAGCGGGGGTTCAGGGTATAGGAGGAGAAGAGTCAACAATAAGACAGTGGGGGTTCAGGGTATAGGAGGAGAAGAGGAGAAGAGTCAACAATAAGACAGCAGGGGGTTCAGGGTATAGGAGGAGATGAGGAGAAGAGTCAACAATAAGACAGACGGGGTTCAGGGTATAGGAGGAGAGTCAACATTAAGACAGTGTTCAGGGTATAGGAGGAGAGTCAACATTAAGACAGATGGGGTTCGGGGTATAGGAGGAGAAGAGTCAACAATAAGACAGAGGGTGTACAGGGTATAGGAGGAGACGAGGAGAAGAGTCAACATTAAGACAGAGGGGGTTCAGGGTATAGGAGGAGACGAGGAGAAAAGTCAACAATATGACAGAGGGGGTTCAGGGTATAAGAGGAGAAGAGTCAACAATAAGACAGGGTTCAGGGTATAGGAGGAGACGAGGAGAAGAGTCAACAATAAGACAGAGGGGTTTCAGGGTATAGGAGGAGACGAGGAGAAGAGCCAACAATAAGACAGACGGGTTTCAGGGTATAGGAGGAGACGAGGAAAAGAGCCAACAATAAGACAGAGGGGGTTCAGGGTATAGGAGGAGAAGAGGAGAAGAGTCATTAATAAGACAGAGGGGGTTCAGGGTATAGGAGGAGAAGAGGAGAAGAGTCAACAATAAGACAGCAGGGGGTTCAGGGTATAGGAGGAGATGAGGAGAAGAGTCAACAATAAGACAGACGGGGTTCAGGGTATAGGAGGAGAGTCAACATTAAGACAGTGTTCAGGGTATAGGAGGAGAGTCAACATTAAGACAGATGGGGTTCGGGGTATAGGAGGAGAAGAGTCAACAATAAGACAGAGGGTGTACAGGGTATAGGAGGAGACGAGGAGAAGAGTCAACAATAAGACAGGGTTCAGGGGATAGGAGGAGACGAGGAGAAGAGCCAACAATTAGACAGGGTTCAGGGTATAGGAGGAGACGAGGAGAAGAGTCAACAATAAGACAGAGGGGGTTCAGGGTATAGGAGGAGACGAGGAGAAGAGTCAACAATAAGACAGAGTGGGTTCAGGGTATAGGAGGAGACGATGAGAAGTGTCGACAATAAGACAAAGGGGTTTCAGGGTATAGGAGGAAACGAGGAGAAGAGTCAACAATAAGACAGATGGGGTTCAGGGTATAGGAGGAGAAGGGTCAACAATAAGACAGAGGGGGTTCGGGGTATAGGAGGAGAAGAGTCAACAATAAGACAGAGGGGATTCGGGGTATAGGAGGAGATGAGGAGAAGTGTCAACAATAAGACAGAGGGGGTTCAGGGTATAGGAGGAGACGAGGAGAGGAGTCAACAATAAGACAGAGGGGTTCAGAGTATAGGAGGAGACGAGGAGAAGAGCCAACAATAAGTCAGGGTTCAGGGTATAGAAGGAGACGAGGAGAAGAGTCAACATTAAGACAGAGGGGTTCAGGGTATAGGAGGAGAAGAGGAGAAGAGTCAACAATAAGACAGAGGGGTTCAGGGTATAGGAGGAGAAGAGGAGAAGAGTCAACAATAAGACAGGGTTCAGGGTATAGGAGGAGACGAGGAGAAGAGTCAACAATAAGACAGAGGGGGTTCAGGGTATAGGAGGAGACGAGGAGAAGAGCCAACAATAAGGCAGACGGGGTTCAGGGTATAGGAGGAGACGAGGAAAAGAGCCAACAATAAGACAGAGGTGGTTCAGGGTAAAGGAGGAGAAGAGGAGAAGAGTCATTAATAAGACAGAGGGGGTTCAGGGTATAGGAGGAGAAGAGTCAACAATAAGACAGGGTTCAGGGTATAGGAGGAGACGAGGAGAAGAGTCAACAATAAGACAGAGGGGTTTCAGGGTATAGGAGGAGACGAGGAGAAGAGCCAACAATAAGACAGGGTTCAGGGTATAGGAGGTGATGAGGAGAAGAGTCAACAATAAGACAGAGGGGTTCAGGGTATAGGAGGAGACGAGGAGAAAAGTCAACAATATGACAGAGGGGGTTCAGGGTATAAGAGGAGAAGAGTCAACAATAAGACAGGGTTCAGGGTATAGGAGGAGACGAGGAGAAGAGTCAACAATAAGACAGAGGGGTTTCAGGGTATAGGAGGAGACGAGGAGAAGAGCCAACAATAAGACAGACGGGTTTCAGGGTATAGGAGGAGACGAGGAAAAGAGCCAACAATAAGACAGAGGGGGTTCAGGGTATAGGAGGAGAAGAGGAGAAGAGTCATTAATAAGACAGAGGGGGTTCAGGGTATAGGAGGAGAAGAGGAGAAGAGTCAACAATAAAACAGGGTTCAGGGTATAGGAGGAGACGAGGAGAAGAGTCAACAATAAGACAAGAGGGGGTTCAGGGTATAGGAGGAGACGAGGAGAAGAGCCAACAATAAGACAGAGGGGTTTCAGGGTATAGGAGGAGACCAGGAGAAGAGTCAACAATAAGACAGGGTTCAGGGTATAGGAGGAGATGAGGAGAAGTGTCAACAATAAGACAGAGGGGGTTCAGGGTATAGGAGGAGACGAGGAGAAGAGTCAACAATAAGACAGAGGGGGGTTTCAGGGTATAGGAGGAGAAGAGGAGAAGAGTCAACAATAAGACAGGGTTCAGGGTATAGGAGGAGACGAGGAGAAGAGTCAACAATAAGACAGAGGGGTTTCAGGGTATAGGAGGAGACGAGGAGAAGAGTCAACATTAAGACAGAGGGGGTTCAGGGTATAGGAGGAGACGAGGAGATGAGCCAACAATAAGACAGAGGGGGTTCAGGGTATAGGAGGAGAAGAGGAGAAGAGTCAACAATAAGACAGAGGGGGTTCAGGGTATAGGAGGAGAAGAGGAGAAGAGTCAACAATAAGACAGGGTTCAGGGTATAGGAGGAGACGAGGAGAAGAGTCAACAATAAGACAGAGGGGTTTCAGGGTATAGGAGGAGACGAGGAGAAGAGTCAACATTAAGACAGGGCGGGTTCAGGGTATAGGAGGAGACGAGGAGATGAGCCAACAATAAGACAGGGTTCAGGGTATAGGAGGAGATGAGGAGAAGTGTCAACAATAAGACAGAGGGGGTTCAGAGTATAGGAGGAGAGGAGGAGAAGAGTCAACAATAAGACAGAGGGGGTTCAGAGTATAGGAGGAGAAGAGAAGAATAGTCAACAATAAGACAGGGTTCAGGGTATAGGAGGAGACGACGGGAAAGAGTTAACAATAAGACAGGGTTCAGGGTATAGGAGGAGACGAGGAGAAGAGTCAACAATAAGACAGAGGGGGTTCAGGGTATAGGAGGAAACGAGGAGAAGAGTCAACAATAAGACAGGGTTCAGGGGATAGGAGGAGACGAGGAGAAGAGCCAACAATTAGACAGGGTTAAGGGTATAGGAGGAGACGAGGAGAAGAGTCAACAATAAGACAGAGGGGGTTCAGGGTATAGGAGGAGACGAGGAGAAGAGTCAACAATAAGACAGAGTGGGTTCAGGGTATAGGAGGAGACGATGAGAAGTGTCGACAATAAGACAAAGGGGTTTCAGGGTATAGGAGGAAACGAGGAGAAGAGTCAACAATAAGACAGATGGGGTTCAGGGTATAGGAGGAGAAGGGTCAACAATAAGACAGAGGGGGTTCGGGGTATAGGAGGAGAAGAGTCAACAATAAGACAGAGGGGATTCGGGGTATAGGAGGAGATGAGGAGAAGTGTCAACAATAAGACAGAGGGGGTTCAGGGTATAGGAGGAGACGAGGAGAGGAGTCAACAATAAGACAGAGGGGTTCAGAGTATAGGAGGAGACGAGGAGAAGAGCCAACAATAAGTCAGGGTTCAGGGTATAGAAGGAGACGAGGAGAAGAGTCAACATTAAGACAGGGTTCAGGGTATAGGAGGAGAGGAGGAGAAGAGTCAACAATAAGACAGGGTTCAGGGTATAGGAGGAGACGAGGAGAAGTGTCAACATTAAGTCAGGGTTCAGGGTATAGGAGGAGATGAGGAGAAGTGTCAACAATAAGACAGAGGGGCTTCAAGGTATAGGAGGAGATCAGGAGAAGAGTCAACATTAAGACGGGGTTCACGGTATAGGAGGAGACGAGGAGAAGAGCCAACAATAAGACAGGGTTCAGGGTATAGGAGGAGATGAGGAGAAGAGTCAACATTAAGACAGGGTTCAGGGTATAGGAGGAGAGGAGGAGAAGAGTCAACAATAAGTCAGGGTTCAGGGTATAGAAGGAGAGTCAACATTAAGACAGAGGGGGTTCAGGGTATAGGAGGAGATGAGGAGAAGAGTCAACAATAAGACAGAGGCGGTTCAGGGTATATAGAGGAGAAGAGTCAACAATAAGACAGAGGGGTTCAGGGTATAGAAGGAGATGAGGAGAAGAGTCAACATTATGACAGAGGGGGTTCAGGGTATAGGAGGAGACGAGGAGAAGAGTCAACATTAAGACAGGGTTCAGGGTATAGGAGGAGACGACGGGAAAGAGTTAACAATAAGACAGGGTTCAGGGTATAGGAGGAGACGAGGAGAAGAGTCAACAATAAGACAGAGGGGGTTCAGGGTATAGGAGGAGAACAGGAGAAGAGTCAACAATAAGACAGCGGGGGTTCAGGGTATAGGAGGAGAAGAGTCAACAATAAGACAGTGGGGGTTCAGGGTATAGGAGGAGAAGAGGAGAAGAGTCAACAATAAGACAGACGGGGTTCAGGGTATAGGAGGAGAGTCAACATTAAGACAGTGTTCAGGGTATAGGAGGAGAGTCAACATTAAGACAGATGGGGTTCGGGGTATAGGAGGAGAAGAGTCAACAATAAGACAGAGGGTGTACAGGGTATAGGAGGAGACGAGGAGAAGAGTCAACATTAAGACAGAGGGGGTTCAGGGTATAGGAGGAGACGAGGAGAAGAGCCAACAATAAGGCAGACGGGGTTCAGGGTATAGGAGGAGACGAGGAAAAGAGCCAACAATAAGACAGAGGTGGTTCAGGGTAAAGGAGGAGAAGAGGAGAAGGGTCATTAATAAGACAGAGGGGGTTCAGGGTATAGGAGGAGAAGAGTCAACAATAAGACAGGGTTCAGGGTATAGGAGGAGACGAGGAGAAGAGTCAACAATAAGACAAGAGGGGGTTCAGGGTATAGGAGGAGACGAGGAGAAGAGTCAACAATAAGACAGAGGGGTTTCAGGGTATAGGAGGAGACGAGGAGAAGAGCCAACAATAAGACAGACGGGTTTCAGGGTATAGGAGGAGACGAGGAAAAGAGCCAACAATAAGACAGAGGGGGTTCAGGGTATAGGAGGAGAAGAGGAGAAGAGTCATTAATAAGACAGAGGGGGTTCAGGGTATAGGAGGAGAAGAGGAGAAGAGTCAACAATAAAACAGGGTTCAGGGTATAGGAGGAGACGAGGAGAAGAGTCAACAATAAGACAAGAGGGGGTTCAGGGTATAGGAGGAGACGAGGAGAAGAGCCAACAATAAGACAGAGGGGTTTCAGGGTATAGGAGGAGACCAGGAGAAGAGTCAACAATAAGACAGGGTTCAGGGTATAGGAGGAGATGAGGAGAAGTGTCAACAATAAGACAGAGGGGGTTCAGGGTATAGGAGGAGACGAGGAGAAGAGTCAACAATAAGACAGAGGGGGTTCAGGGTATAGGAGGAGAAGAGGAGAAGAGTCAACAATAAGACAGGGTTCAGGGTATAGGAGGAGACGAGGAGAAGAGTCAACAATAAGACAGAGGGGTTTCAGGGTATAGGAGGAGACGAGGAGAAGAGTCAACATTAAGACAGAGGGGGTTCAGGGTATAGGAGGAGACGAGGAGATGAGCCAACAATAAGACAGAGGGGTTCAGGGTATAGGAGGAGAAGAGGAGAAGAGTCAACAATAAGACAGAGGGGTTCAGGGTATAGGAGGAGAAGAGGAGAAGAGTCAACAATAAGACAGGGTTCAGGGTATAGGAGGAGACGAGGAGAAGAGTCAACAATAAGACAGAGGGGTTTCAGGGTATAGGAGGAGACGAGGAGAAGAGTCAACATTAAGACAGAGGGGGTTCAGGGTATAGGAGGAGACGAGGAGATGAGCCAACAATAAGACAGGGTTCAGGGTATAGGAGGAGATGAGGAGAAGTGTCAACAATAAGACAGAGGGGGTTCAGAGTATAGGAGGAGAGGAGGAGAAGAGTCAACAATAAGACAGAGGGGGTTCAGAGTATAGGAGGAGAAGAGAAGAATAGTCAACAATAAGACAGGGTTCAGGGTATAGGAGGAGACGACGGGAAAGAGTTAACAATAAGACAGGGTTCAGGGTATAGGAGGAGACGAGGAGAAGAGTCAACAATAAGACAGAGGGGGTTCAGGGTATAGGAGGAAACGAGGAGAAGAGTCAACAATAAGACAGGGTTCAGGGGATAGGAGGAGACGAGGAGAAGAGCCAACAATTAGACAGGGTTCAGGGTATAGGAGGAGACGAGGAGAAGAGTCAACAATAAGACAGAGGGGGTTCAGGGTATAGGAGGAGACGAGGAGAAGAGTCAACAATAAGACAGAGTGGGTTCAGGGTATAGGAGGAGACGATGAGAAGTGTCGACAATAAGACAAAGGGGTTTCAGGGTATAGGAGGAAACGAGGAGAAGAGTCAACAATAAGACAGATGGGGTTCAGGGTATAGGAGGAGAAGGGTCAACAATAAGACAGAGGGGGTTCGGGGTATAGGAGGAGAAGAGTCAACAATAAGACAGAGGGGATTCGGGGTATAGGAGGAGATGAGGAGAAGTGTCAACAATAAGACAGAGGGGGTTCAGGGTATAGGAGGAGACGAGGAGAGGAGTCAACAATAAGACAGAGGGGGTTCAGAGTATAGGAGGAGACGAGGAGAAGAGCCAACAATAAGTCAGGGTTCAGGGTATAGAAGGAGACGAGGAGAAGAGTCAACATTAAGACAGAGGGGGTTCAGGGTATAGGAGGAGAAGAGGAGAAGAGTCAACAATAAGACAGAGGGGGTTCAGGGTATAGGAGGAGAAGAGGAGAAGAGTCAACAATAAGACAGGGTTCAGGGTATAGGAGGAGACGAGGAGAAGAGTCAACAATAAGACAGAGGGGGTTCAGGGTATAGGAGGAGACGAGGAGAAGAGCCAACAATAAGGCAGACGGGGTTCAGGGTATAGGAGGAGACGAGGAAAAGAGCCAACAATAAGACAGAGGTGGTTCAGGGTAAAGGAGGAGAAGAGGAGAAGAGTCATTAATAAGACAGAGGGGTTCAGGGTATAGGAGGAGAAGAGTCAACAATAAGACAGGGTTCAGGGTATAGGAGGAGACGAGGAGAAGAGTCAACAATAAGACAGAGGGGTTTCAGGGTATAGGAGGAGACGAGGAGAAGAGCCAACAATAAGACAGGGTTCAGGGTATAGGAGGTGATGAGGAGAAGAGTCAACAATAAGACAGAGGGGGTTCAGGGTATAGGAGGAGACGAGGAGAAAAGTCAACAATATGACAGAGGGGTTCAGGGTATAAGAGGAGAAGAGTCAACAATAAGACAGGGTTCAGGGTATAGGAGGAGACGAGGAGAAGAGTCAACAATAAGACAGAGGGGTTTCAGGGTATAGGAGGAGACGAGGAGAAGAGCCAACAATAAGACAGACGGGTTTCAGGGTATAGGAGGAGACGAGGAAAAGAGCCAACAATAAGACAGAGGGGGTTCAGGGTATAGGAGGAGAAGAGGAGAAGAGTCATTAATAAGACAGAGGGGGTTCAGGGTATAGGAGGAGAAGAGGAGAAGAGTCAACAATAAAACAGGGTTCAGGGTATAGGAGGAGACGAGGAGAAGAGTCAACAATAAGACAAGAGGGGGTTCAGGGTATAGGAGGAGACGAGGAGAAGAGCCAACAATAAGACAGAGGGGTTTCAGGGTATAGGAGGAGACCAGGAGAAGAGTCAACAATAAGACAGGGTTCAGGGTATAGGAGGAGATGAGGAGAAGTGTCAACAATAAGACAGAGGGGTTCAGGGTATAGGAGGAGACGAGGAGAAGAGTCAACAATAAGACAGAGGGGTTCAGGGTATAGGAGGAGAAGAGGAGAAGAGTCAAGAATAAGACAGGGTTCAGGGTATAGGAGGAGACGAGGAGAAGAGTCAACAATAAGACAGAGGGGTTTCAGGGTATAGGAGGAGACGAGGAGAAGAGTCAACATTAAGACAGAGGGGGTTCAGGGTATAGGAGGAGACGAGGAGATGAGCCAACAATAAGACAGAGGGGGTTCAGGGTATAGGAGGAGAAGAGGAGAAGAGTCAACAATAAGACAGAGGGGTTCAGGGTATAGGAGGAGAAGAGGAGAAGAGTCAACAATAAGACAGGGTTCAGGGTATAGGAGGAGACGAGGAGAAGAGTCAACAATAAGACAGAGGGGTTTCAGGGTATAGGAGGAGACGAGGAGAAGAGTCAACATTAAGACAGAGGGGGTTCAGGGTATAGGAGGAGACGAGGAGATGAGCCAACAATAAGACAGGGTTCAGGGTATAGGAGGAGATGAGGAGAAGTGTCAACAATAAGACAGAGGGGGTTCAGAGTATAGGAGGAGAGGAGGAGAAGAGTCAACAATAAGACAGAGGGGTTCAGAGTATAGGAGGAGAAGAGAAGAATAGTCAACAATAAGACAGAGGGGGTTCAGGGTATAGGAGGAGACGAGGAGAAGAGTCAACAATAAGACAGAGTGGGTTCAGGGTATAGGAGGAGACGATGAGAAGTGTCGACAATAAGACAAAGGGGTTTCAGGGTATAGGAGGAAACGAGGAGAAGAGTCAACAATAAGACAGATGGGGTTCAGGGTATAGGAGGAGAAGGGTCAACAATAAGACAGAGGGGGTTCGGGGTATAGGAGGAGAAGAGTCAACAATAAGACAGAGGGGATTCGGGGTATAGGAGGAGATGAGGAGAAGTGTCAACAATAAGACAGAGGGGTTCAGGGTATAGGAGGAGACGAGGAGAGGAGTCAACAATAAGACAGAGGGGGTTCAGAGTATAGGAGGAGACGAGGAGAAGAGCCAACAATAAGTCAGGGTTCAGGGTATAGAAGGAGACGAGGAGAAGAGTCAACATTAAGACAGAGGGGGTTCAGGGTATAGGAGGAGAAGAGGAGAAGAGTCAACAATAAGACAGAGGGGTTCAGGGTATAGGAGGAGAAGAGGAGAAGAGTCAACAATAAGACAGGGTTCAGGGTATAGGAGGAGACGAGGAGAAGAGTCAACAATAAGACAGAGGGGGTTCAGGGTATAGGAGGAGACGAGGAGAAGAGCCAACAATAAGGCAGACGGGGTTCAGGGTATAGGAGGAGACGAGGAAAAGAGCCAACAATAAGACAGAGGTGGTTCAGGGTAAAGGAGGAGAAGAGGAGAAGAGTCATTAATAAGACAGAGGGGGTTCAGGGTATAGGAGGAGAAGAGTCAACAATAAGACAGGGTTCAGGGTATAGGAGGAGACGAGGAGAAGAGTCAACAATAAGACAGAGGGGTTTCAGGGTATAGGAGGAGACGAGGAGAAGAGCCAACAATAAGACAGGGTTCAGGGTATAGGAGGTGATGAGGAGAAGAGTCAACAATAAGACAGAGGGGGTTCAGGGTATAGGAGGAGACGAGGAGAAAAGTCAACAATATGACAGAGGGGTTCAGGGTATAAGAGGAGAAGAGTCAACAATAAGACAGGGTTCAGGGTATAGGAGGAGACGAGGAGAAGAGTCAACAATAAGACAGAGGGGTTTCAGGGTATAGGAGGAGACGAGGAGAAGAGCCAACAATAAGACAGACGGGTTTCAGGGTATAGGAGGAGACGAGGAAAAGAGCCAACAATAAGACAGAGGGGGTTCAGGGTATAGGAGGAGAAGAGGAGAAGAGTCATTAATAAGACAGAGGGGGTTCAGGGTATAGGAGGAGAAGAGGAGAAGAGTCAACAATAAAACAGGGTTCAGGGTATAGGAGGAGACGAGGAGAAGAGTCAACAATAAGACAAGAGGGGGTTCAGGGTATAGGAGGAGACGAGGAGAAGAGTCAACAATAAGACAGGGTTCAGGGTATAGGAGGAGATGAGGAGAAGTGTCAACAATAAGACAGAGGGGTTTCAGGGTATAGGAGGAGACGAGGAGAAGAGTCAACAATAAGACAGAGGGGGTTCAGGGTATAGGAGGAGAAGAGGAGAAGAGTCAAGAATAAGACAGGGTTCAGGGTATAGGAGGAGACGAGGAGAAGAGTCAACAATAAGACAGAGGGGTTTCAGGGTATAGGAGGAGACGAGGAGAAGAGTCAACATTAAGACAGAGGGGTTCAGGGTATAGGAGGAGACGAGGAGATGAGCCAACAATAAGACAGAGGGGTTCAGGGTATAGGAGGAGAAGAGGCGAAGAGTCAACAATAAGACAGAGGGGTTCAGGGTATAGGAGGAGAAGAGGAGAAGAGTCAACAATAAGACAGGGTTCAGGGTATAGGAGGAGACGAGGAGAAGAGTCAACAATAAGACAGAGGGGTTTCAGGGTATAGGAGGAGACGAGGAGAAGAGTCAACATTAAGACAGAGGGGGTTCAGGGTATAGGAGGAGACGAGGAGATGAGCCAACAATAAGACAGGGTTCAGGGTATAGGAGGAGATGAGGAGAAGTGTCAACAATAAGACAGAGGGGGTTCAGAGTATAGGAGGAGAGGAGGAGAAGAGTCAACAATAAGACAGAGGGGGTTCAGAGTATAGGAGGAGAAGAGAAGAATAGTCAACAATAAGACAGAGGGGTTCAGGGTATAGGAGGAGACGAGGAGAAGAGTCAACAATAAGACAGAGTGGGTTCAGGGTATAGGAGGAGACGATGAGAAGTGTCGACAATAAGACAAAGGGGTTTCAGGGTATAGGAGGAAACGAGGAGAAGAGTCAACAATAAGACAGATGGGGTTCAGGGTATAGGAGGAGAAGGGTCAACAATAAGACAGAGGGGGTTCGGGGTATAGGAGGAGAAGAGTCAACAATAAGACAGAGGGGATTCGGGGTATAGGAGGAGATGAGGAGAAGTGTCAACAATAAGACAGAGGGGTTCAGGGTATAGGAGGAGACGAGGAGAGGAGTCAACAATAAGACAGAGGGGTTCAGAGTATAGGAGGAGACGAGGAGAAGAGCCAACAATAAGTCAGGGTTCAGGGTATAGAAGGAGACGAGGAGAAGAGTCAACATTAAGACAGAGGGGTTCAGGGTATAGGAGGAGAAGAGGAGAAGAGTCAACAATAAGACAGAGGGGTTCAGGGTATAGGAGGAGAAGAGGAGAAGAGTCAACAATAAGACAGGGTTCAGGGTATAGGAGGAGACGAGGAGAAGAGTCAACAATAAGACAGAGGGGGTTCAGGGTATAGGAGGAGACGAGGAGAAGAGCCAACAATAAGGCAGACGGGGTTCAGGGTATAGGAGGAGACGAGGAAAAGAGCCAACAATAAGACAGAGGTGGTTCAGGGTAAAGGAGGAGAAGAGGAGAAGAGTCATTAATAAGACAGAGGGGTTCAGGGTATAGGAGGAGAAGAGTCAACAATAAGACAGGGTTCAGGGTATAGGAGGAGACGAGGAGAAGAGTCAACAATAAGACAGAGGGTTTTCAGGGTATAGGAGGAGACGAGGAGAAGAGCCAACAATAAGACAGGGTTCAGGGTATAGGAGGTGATGAGGAGAAGAGTCAACAATAAGACAGAGGGGGTTCAGGGTATAGGAGGAGACGAGGAGAAAAGTCAACAATATGACAGAGGGGGTTCAGGGTATAAGAGGAGAAGAGTCAACAATAAGACAGGGTTCAGGGTATAGGAGGAGACGAGGAGAAGAGTCAACAATAAGACAGAGGGGGTTCAGAGTATAGGAGGAGAAGAGAAGAATAGTCAACAATAAGACAGAGGGGGTTCAGGGTATAGGAGGAGACGAGGAGAAGAGTCAACAATAAGACAGAGTGGGTTCAGGGTATAGGAGGAGACGATGAGAAGTGTCGACAATAAGACAAAGGGGTTTCAGGGTATAGGAGGAAACGAGGAGAAGAGTCAACAATAAGACAGATGGGGTTCAGGGTATAGGAGGAGAAGGGTCAACAATAAGACAGAGGGGGTTCGGGGTATAGGAGGAGAAGAGTCAACAATAAGACAGAGGGGATTCGGGGTATAGGAGGAGATGAGGAGAAGTGTCAACAATAAGACAGAGGGGGTTCAGGGTATAGGAGGAGACGAGGAGAGGAGTCAACAATAAGACAGAGGGGGTTCAGAGTATAGGAGGAGACGAGGAGAAGAGCCAACAATAAGTCAGGGTTCAGGGTATAGAAGGAGACGAGGAGAAGAGTCAACATTAAGACAGAGGGGTTCAGGGTATAGGAGGAGAAGAGGAGAAGAGTCAACAATAAGACAGAGGGGTTCAGGGTATAGGAGGAGAAGAGGAGAAGAGTCAACAATAAGACAGGGTTCAGGGTATAGGAGGAGACGAGGAGAAGAGTCAACAATAAGACAGAGGGGTTCAGGGTATAGGAGGAGACGAGGAGAAGAGCCAACAATAAGGCAGACGGGGTTCAGGGTATAGGAGGAGACGAGGAAAAGAGCCAACAATAAGACAGAGGTGGTTCAGGGTAAAGGAGGAGAAGAGGAGAAGAGTCATTAATAAGACAGAGGGGTTCAGGGTATAGGAGGAGAAGAGTCAACAATAAGACAGGGTTCAGGGTATAGGAGGAGACGAGGAGAAGAGTCAACAATAAGACAGAGGGGTTTCAGGGTATAGGAGGAGACGAGGAGAAGAGCCAACAATAAGACAGGGTTCAGGGTATAGGAGGTGATGAGGAGAAGAGTCAACAATAAGACAGAGGGGGTTCAGGGTATAGGAGGAGACGAGGAGAAAAGTCAACAATATGACAGAGGGGGTTCAGGGTATAAGAGGAGAAGAGTCAACAATAAGACAGGGTTCAGGGTATAGGAGGAGACGAGGAGAAGAGTCAACAATAAGACAGAGGGGTTTCAGGGTATAGGAGGAGACGAGGAGAAGAGCCAACAATAAGACAGACGGGTTTCAGGGTATAGGAGGAGACGAGGAAAAGAGCCAACAATAAGACAGAGGGGGTTCAGGGTATAGGAGGAGAAGAGGAGAAGAGTCATTAATAAGACAGAGGGGGTTCAGGGTATAGGAGGAGAAGAGGAGAAGAGTCAACAATAAAACAGGGTTCAGGGTATAGGAGGAGACGAGGAGAAGAGTCAACAATAAGACAAGAGGGGGTTCAGGGTATAGGAGGAGACGAGGAGAAGAGTCAACAATAAGACAGGGTTCAGGGTATAGGAGGAGATGAGGAGAAGTGTCAACAATAAGACAGAGGGGTTTCAGGGTATAGGAGGAGACGAGGAGAAGAGTCAACAATAAGACAGAGGGGTTCAGGGTATAGGAGGAGAAGAGGAGAAGAGTCAAGAATAAGACAGGGTTCAGGGTATAGGAGGAGACGAGGAGAAGAGTCAACAATAAGACAGAGGGGTTTCAGGGTATAGGAGGAGACGAGGAGAAGAGTCAACATTAAGACAGAGGGGTTCAGGGTATAGGAGGAGACGAGGAGATGAGCCAACAATAAGACAGAGGGGGTTCAGGGTATAGGAGGAGAAGAGGAGAAGAGTCAACAATAAGACAGAGGGGTTCAGGGTATAGGAGGAGAAGAGGAGAAGAGTCAACAATAAGACAGGGTTCAGGGTATAGGAGGAGACGAGGAGAAGAGTCAACAATAAGACAGAGGGGTTTCAGGGTATAGGAGGAGACGAGGAGAAGAGTCAACATTAAGACAGAGGGGGTTCAGGGTATAGGAGGAGACGAGGAGATGAGCCAACAATAAGACAGGGTTCAGGGTATAGGAGGAGATGAGGAGAAGTGTCAACAATAAGACAGAGGGGGTTCAGAGTATAGGAGGAGAGGAGGAGAAGAGTCAACAATAAGACAGAGGGGTTCAGAGTATAGGAGGAGAAGAGAAGAATAGTCAACAATAAGACAGAGGGGGTTCAGGGTATAGGAGGAGACGAGGAGAAGAGTCAACAATAAGACAGAGTGGGTTCAGGGTATAGGAGGAGACGATGAGAAGTGTCGACAATAAGACAAAGGGGTTTCAGGGTATAGGAGGAAACGAGGAGAAGAGTCAACAATAAGACAGATGGGGTTCAGGGTATAGGAGGAGAAGGGTCAACAATAAGACAGAGGGGGTTCGGGGTATAGGAGGAGAAGAGTCAACAATAAGACAGAGGGGATTCGGGGTATAGGAGGAGATGAGGAGAAGTGTCAACAATAAGACAGAGGGGGTTCAGGGTATAGGAGGAGACGAGGAGAGGAGTCAACAATAAGACAGAGGGGGTTCAGAGTATAGGAGGAGACGAGGAGAAGAGCCAACAATAAGTCAGGGTTCAGGGTATAGAAGGAGACGAGGAGAAGAGTCAACATTAAGACAGAGGGGGTTCAGGGTATAGGAGGAGAAGAGGAGAAGAGTCAACAATAAGACAGAGGGGGTTCAGGGTATAGGAGGAGAAGAGGAGAAGTGTCAACAATAAGACAGGGTTCAGGGTATAGGAGGAGACGAGGAGAAGAGTCAACAATAAGACAGAGGGGGTTCAGGGTATAGGAGGAGACGAGGAGAAGAGCCAACAATAAGGCAGACGGGGTTCAGGGTATAGGAGGAGACGAGGAAAAGAGCCAACAATAAGACAGAGGTGGTTCAGGGTAAAGGAGGAGAAGAGGAGAAGAGTCATTAATAAGACAGAGGGGTTCAGGGTATAGGAGGAGAAGAGTCAACAATAAGACAGGGTTCAGGGTATAGGAGGAGACGAGGAGAAGAGTCAACAATAAGACAGAGGGGTTTCAGGGTATAGGAGGAGACGAGGAGAAGAGCCAACAATAAGACAGGGTTCAGGGTATAGGAGGTGATGAGGAGAAGAGTCAACAATAAGACAGAGGGGGTTCAGGGTATAGGAGGAGACGAGGAGAAAAGTCAACAATATGACAGAGGGGGTTCAGGGTATAAGAGGAGAAGAGTCAACAATAAGACAGGGTTCAGGGTATAGGAGGAGACGAGAGAAGAGTCAACAATAAGACAGAGGGGTTTCAGGGTATAGGAGGAGACGAGGAGAAGAGCCAACAATAAGACAGACGGGTTTCAGGGTATAGGAGGAGACGAGGAAAAGAGCCAACAATAAGACAGAGGGGGTTCAGGGTATAGGAGGAGAAGAGGAGAAGAGTCATTAATAAGACAGAGGGGGTTCAGGGTATAGGAGGAGAAGAGGAGAAGAGTCAACAATAAAACAGGGTTCAGGGTATAGGAGGAGACGAGGAGAAGAGTCAACAATAAGACAAGAGGGGGTTCAGGGTATAGGAGGAGACGAGGAGAAGAGCCAACAATAAGACAGAGGTGGTTCAGGGTAAAGGAGGAGAAGAGGAGAAGAGTCATTAATAAGACAGAGGGGGTTCAGGGTATAGGAGGAGAAGAGTCAACAATAAGACAGGGTTCAGGGTATAGGAGGAGACGAGGAGAAGAGTCAACAATAAGACAGAGGGGTTTCAGGGTATAGGAGGAGACGAGGAGAAGAGCCAACAATAAGACAGGGTTCAGGGTATAGGAGGTGATGAGGAGAAGAGTCAACAATAAGACAGAGGGGTTCAGGGTATAGGAGGAGACGAGGAGAAAAGTCAACAATATGACAGAGGGGGTTCAGGGTATAAGAGGAGAAGAGTCAACAATAAGACAGGGTTCAGGGTATAGGAGGAGACGAGGAGAAGAGTCAACAATAAGACAGAGGGGTTTCAGGGTATAGGAGGAGACGAGGAGAAGAGCCAACAATAAGACAGACGGGTTTCAGGGTATAGGAGGAGACGAGGAAAAGAGCCAACAATAAGACAGAGGGGGTTCAGGGTATAGGAGGAGAAGAGGAGAAGAGTCATTAATAAGACAGAGGGGGTTCAGGGTATAGGAGGAGAAGAGGAGAAGAGTCAACAATAAAACAGGGTTCAGGGTATAGGAGGAGACGAGGAGAAGAGTCAACAATAAGACAAGAGGGGGTTCAGGGTATAGGAGGAGACGAGGAGAAGAGCCAACAATAAGACAGAGGGGTTTCAGGGTATAGGAGGAGACCAGGAGAAGAGTCAACAATAAGACAGGGTTCAGGGTATAGGAGGAGATGAGGAGAAGTGTCAACAATAAGACAGAGGGGGTTCAGGGTATAGGAGGAGACGAGGAGAAGAGTCAACAATAAGACAGAGGGGGTTCAGGGTATAGGAGGAGAAGAGGAGAAGAGTCAAGAATAAGACAGGGTTCAGGGTATAGGAGGAGACGAGGAGAAGAGTCAACAATAAGACAGAGGGGTTTCAGGGTATAGGAGGAGACGAGGAGAAGAGTCAACATTAAGACAGAGGGGGTTCAGGGTATAGGAGGAGACGAGGAGATGAGCCAACAATAAGACAGAGGGGGTTCAGGGTATAGGAGGAGAAGAGGAGAAGAGTCAACAATAAGACAGAGGGGGTTCAGGGTATAGGAGGAGAAGAGGAGAAGAGTCAACAATAAGACAGGGTTCAGGGTATAGGAGGAGACGAGGAGAAGAGTCAACAATAAGACAGAGGGGTTTCAGGGTATAGGAGGAGACGAGGAGAAGAGTCAACATTAAGACAGAGGGGTTCAGGGTATAGGAGGAGACGAGGAGATGAGCCAACAATAAGACAGGGTTCAGGGTATAGGAGGAGATGAGGAGAAGTGTCAACAATAAGACAGAGGGGGTTCAGAGTATAGGAGGAGAGGAGGAGAAGAGTCAACAATAAGACAGAGGGGGTTCAGAGTATAGGAGGAGAAGAGAAGAATAGTCAACAATAAGACAGAGGGGGTTCAGGGTATAGGAGGAGACGAGGAGAAGAGTCAACAATAAGACAGAGTGGGTTCAGGGTATAGGAGGAGACGATGAGAAGTGTCGACAATAAGACAAAGGGGTTTCAGGGTATAGGAGGAAACGAGGAGAAGAGTCAACAATAAGACAGATGGGGTTCAGGGTATAGGAGGAGAAGGGTCAACAATAAGACAGAGGGGGTTCGGGGTATAGGAGGAGAAGAGTCAACAATAAGACAGAGGGGATTCGGGGTATAGGAGGAGATGAGGAGAAGTGTCAACAATAAGACAGAGGGGGTTCAGGGTATAGGAGGAGACGAGGAGAGGAGTCAACAATAAGACAGAGGGGGTTCAGAGTATAGGAGGAGACGAGGAGAAGAGCCAACAATAAGTCAGGGTTCAGGGTATAGAAGGAGACGAGGAGAAGAGTCAACATTAAGACAGAGGGGGTTCAGGGTATAGGAGGAGAAGAGGAGAAGAGTCAACAATAAGACAGAGGGGGTTCAGGGTATAGGAGGAGAAGAGGAGAAGAGTCAACAATAAGACAGGGTTCAGGGTATAGGAGGAGACGAGGAGAAGAGTCAACAATAAGACAGAGGGGGTTCAGGGTATAGGAGGAGACGAGGAGAAGAGCCAACAATAAGGCAGACGGGGTTCAGGGTATAGGAGGAGACGAGGAAAAGAGCCAACAATAAGACAGAGGTGGTTCAGGGTAAAGGAGGAGAAGAGGAGAAGAGTCATTAATAAGACAGAGGGGGTTCAGGGTATAGGAGGAGAAGAGTCAACAATAAGACAGGGTTCAGGGTATAGGAGGAGACGAGGAGAAGAGTCAACAATAAGACAGAGGGGTTTCAGGGTATAGGAGGAGACGAGGAGAAGAGCCAACAATAAGACAGGGTTCAGGGTATAGGAGGTGATGAGGAGAAGAGTCAACAATAAGACAGAGGGGTTCAGGGTATAGGAGGAGACGAGGAGAAAAGTCAACAATATGACAGAGGGGGTTCAGGGTATAAGAGGAGAAGAGTCAACAATAAGACAGGGTTCAGGGTATAGGAGGAGACGAGTAGAAGAGTCAACAATAAGACAGAGGGGTTTCAGGGTATAGGAGGAGACGAGGAGAAGAGCCAACAATAAGACAGACGGGTTTCAGGGTATAGGAGGAGACGAGGAAAAGAGCCAACAATAAGACAGAGGGGGTTCAGGGTATAGGAGGAGAAGAGGAGAAGAGTCATTAATAAGACAGAGGGGGTTCAGGGTATAGGAGGAGAAGAGGAGAAGAGTCAACAATAAAACAGGGTTCAGGGTATAGGAGGAGACGAGGAGAAGAGTCAACAATAAGACAAGAGGGGGTTCAGGGTATAGGAGGAGACGAGGAGAAGAGTCAACAATAAGACAGGGTTCAGGGTATAGGAGGAGATGAGGAGAAGTGTCAACAATAAGACAGAGGGGTTTCAGGGTATAGGAGGAGACGAGGAGAAGAGTCAACAATAAGACAGAGGGGGTTCAGGGTATAGGAGGAGAAGAGGAGAAGAGTCAAGAATAAGACAGGTTTCAGGGTATAGGAGGAGACGAGGAGAAGAGTCAACAATAAGACAGAGGGGTTTCAGGGTATAGGAGGAGACGAGGAGAAGAGTCAACATTAAGACAGAGGGGGTTCAGGGTATAGGAGGAGACGAGGAGATGAGCCAACAATAAGACAGAGGGGGTTCAGGGTATAGGAGGAGAAGAGGAGAAGAGTCAACAATAAGACAGAGGGGTTCAGGGTATAGGAGGAGAAGAGGAGAAGAGTCAACAATAAGACAGGGTTCAGGGTATAGGAGGAGACGAGGAGAAGAGTCAACAATAAGACAGAGGGGTTTCAGGGTATAGGAGGAGACGAGGAGAAGAGTCAACATTAAGACAGAGGGGGTTCAGGGTATAGGAGGAGACGAGGAGATGAGCCAACAATAAGACAGGGTTCAGGGTATAGGAGGAGATGAGGAGAAGTGTCAACAATAAGACAGAGGGGGTTCAGAGTATAGGAGGAGAGGAGGAGAAGAGTCAACAATAAGACAGAGGGGGTTCAGAGTATAGGAGGAGAAGAGAAGAATAGTCAACAATAAGACAGAGGGGGTTCAGGGTATAGGAGGAGACGAGGAGAAGAGTCAACAATAAGACAGAGTGGGTTCAGGGTATAGGAGGAGACGATGAGAAGTGTCGACAATAAGACAAAGGGGTTTCAGGGTATAGGAGGAAACGAGGAGAAGAGTCAACAATAAGACAGATGGGGTTCAGGGTATAGGAGGAGAAGGGTCAACAATAAGACAGAGGGGGTTCGGGGTATAGGAGGAGAAGAGTCAACAATAAGACAGAGGGGATTCGGGGTATAGGAGGAGATGAGGAGAAGTGTCAACAATAAGACAGAGGGGTTCAGGGTATAGGAGGAGACGAGGAGAGGAGTCAACAATAAGACAGAGGGGGTTCAGAGTATAGGAGGAGACGAGGAGAAGAGCCAACAATAAGTCAGGGTTCAGGGTATAGAAGGAGACGAGGAGAAGAGTCAACATTAAGACAGAGGGGTTCAGGGTATAGGAGGAGAAGAGGAGAAGAGTCAACAATAAGACAGAGGGGTTCAGGGTATAGGAGGAGAAGAGGAGAAGAGTCAACAATAAGACAGGGTTCAGGGTATAGGAGGAGACGAGGAGAAGAGTCAACAATAAGACAGAGGGGGTTCAGGGTATAGGAGGAGACGAGGAGAAGAGCCAACAATAAGGCAGACGGGGTTCAGGGTATAGGAGGAGACGAGGAAAAGAGCCAACAATAAGACAGAGGTGGTTCAGGGTAAAGGAGGAGAAGAGGAGAAGAGTCATTAATAAGACAGAGGGGTTCAGTGTATAGGAGGAGAAGAGTCAACAATAAGACAGGGTTCAGGGTATAGGAGGAGACGAGGAGAAGAGTCAACAATAAGACAGAGGGGTTTCAGGGTATAGGAGGAGACGAGGAGAAGAGCCAACAATAAGACAGGGTTCAGGGTATAGGAGGTGATGAGGAGAAGAGTCAACAATAAGACAGAGGGGTTCAGGGTATAGGAGGAGACGAGGAGAAAAGTCAACAATATGACAGAGGGGGTTCAGGGTATAAGAGGAGAAGAGTCAACAATAAGACAGGGTTCAGGGTATAGGAGGAGACGAGGAGAAGAGTCAACAATAAGACAGAGGGGTTTCAGGGTATAGGAGGAGACGAGGAGAAGAGCCAACAATAAGACAGACGGGTTTCAGGGTATAGGAGGAGACGAGGAAAAGAGCCAACAATAAGACAGAGGGGGTTCAGGGTATAGGAGGAGAAGAGGAGAAGAGTCATTAATAAGACAGAGGGGTTCAGGGTATAGGAGGAGAAGAGGAGAAGAGTCAACAATAAAACAGGGTTCAGGGTATAGGAGGAGACGAGGAGAAGAGTCAACAATAAGACAAGAGGGGGTTCAGGGTATAGGAGGAGACGAGGAGAAGAGTCAACAATAAGACAGGGTTCAGGGTATAGGAGGAGATGAGGAGAAGTGTCAACAATAAGACAGAGGGGTTTCAGGGTATAGGAGGAGACGAGGAGAAGAGTCAACAATAAGACAGAGGGGGTTCAGGGTATAGGAGGAGAAGAGGAGAAGAGTCAAGAATAAGACAGGGTTCAGGGTATAGGAGGAGACGAGGAGAAGAGTCAACAATAAGACAGAGGGGTTTCAGGGTATAGGAGGAGACGAGGAGAAGAGTCAACATTAAGACACAGGGGGTTCAGGGTATAGGAGGAGACGAGGAGATGAGCCAACAATAAGACAGAGGGGGTTCAGGGTATAAGAGGAGAAGAGGAGAAGAGTCAACAATAAGACAGAGGGGGTTCAGGGTATAGGAGGAGAAGAGGAGAAGAGTCAACAATAAGACAGGGTTCAGGGTATAGGAGGAGACGAGGAGAAGAGTCAACAATAAGACAGAGGGGTTTCAGGGTATAGGAGGAGACGAGGAGAAGAGTCAACATTAAGACAGAGGGGTTCAGGGTATAGGAGGAGACGAGGAGATGAGCCAACAATAAGACAGGGTTCAGGGTATAGGAGGAGATGAGGAGAAGTGTCAACAATAAGACAGAGGGGTTCAGAGTATAGGAGGAGAGGAGGAGAAGAGTCAACAATAAGACAGAGGGGTTCAGAGTATAGGAGGAGAAGAGAAGAATAGTCAACAATAAGACAGAGGGGTTCAGGGTATAGGAGGAGACGAGGAGAAGAGTCAACAATAAGACAGAGTGGGTTCAGGGTATAGGAGGAGACGATGAGAAGTGTCGACAATAAGACAAAGGGGTTTCAGGGTATAGGAGGAAACGAGGAGAAGAGTCAACAATAAGACAGATGGGGTTCAGGGTATAGGAGGAGAAGGGTCAACAATAAGACAGAGGGGGTTCGGGGTATAGGAGGAGAAGAGTCAACAATAAGACAGAGGGGATTCGGGGTATAGGAGGAGATGAGGAGAAGTGTCAACAATAAGACAGAGGGGGTTCAGGGTATAGGAGGAGACGAGGGAGAGGAGTCAACAATAAGACAGAGGGGTTCAGAGTATAGGAGGAGACGAGGAGAAGAGCCAACAATAAGTCAGGGTTCAGGGTATAGAAGGAGACGAGGAGAAGAGTCAACATTAAGACAGAGGGGGTTCAGGGTATAGGAGGAGAAGAGGAGAAGAGTCAACAATAAGACAGAGGGGTTCAGGGTATAGGAGGAGAAGAGGAGAAGAGTCAACAATAAGACAGGGTTCAGGGTATAGGAGGAGACGAGGAGAAGAGTCAACAATAAGACAGAGGGGGTTCAGGGTATAGGAGGAGACGAGGAGAAGAGCCAACAATAAGGCAGACGGGGTTCAGGGTATAGGAGGAGACGAGGAAAAGAGCCAACAATAAGACAGAGGTGGTTCAGGGTAAAGGAGGAGAAGAGGAGAAGAGTCATTAATAAGACAGAGGGGGTTCAGGGTATAGGAGGAGAAGAGTCAACAATAAGACAGGGTTCAGGGTATAGGAGGAGACGAGGAGAAGAGTCAACAATAAGACAGAGGGGTTTCAGGGTATAGGAGGAGACGAGGAGAAGAGCCAACAATAAGACAGGGTTCAGGGTATAGGAGGTGATGAGGAGAAGAGTCAACAATAAGACAGAGGGGGTTCAGGGTATAGGAGGAGACGAGGAGAAAAGTCAACAATATGACAGAGGGGGTTCAGGGTATAAGAGGAGAAGAGTCAACAATAAGACAGGGTTCAGGGTATAGGAGGAGACGAGGAGAAGAGTCAACAATAAGACAGAGGGGTTTCAGGGTATAGGAGGAGACGAGGAGAAGAGCCAACAATAAGACAGACGGGTTTCAGGGTATAGGAGGAGACGAGGAAAAGAGCCAACAATAAGACAGAGGGGGTTCAGGGTATAGGAGGAGAAGAGGAGAAGAGTCATTAATAAGACAGAGGGGGTTCAGGGTATAGGAGGAGAAGAGGAGAAGAGTCAACAATAAAACAGGGTTCAGGGTATAGGAGGAGACGAGGAGAAGAGTCAACAATAAGACAAGAGGGGGTTCAGGGTATAGGAGGAGACGAGGAGAAGAGCCAACAATAAGACAGAGGGGTTTCAGGGTATAGGAGGAGACCAGGAGAAGAGTCAACAATAAGACAGGGTTTCAGGGTATAGGAGGAGATGAGGAGAAGTGTCAACAATAAGACAGAGGGGGTTCAGGGTATAGGAGGAGACGAGGAGAAGAGTCAACAATAAGACAGAGGGGGTTCAGGGTATAGGAGGAGAAGAGGAGAAGAGTCAACAATAAGACAGGGTTCAGGGTATAGGAGGAGACGAGGAGAAGAGTCAACAATAAGACAGAGGGGTTTCAGGGTATAGGAGGAGACGAGGAGAAGAGTCAACATTAAGACAGAGGGGTTCAGGGTATAGGAGGAGACGAGGAGATGAGCCAACAATAAGACAGAGGGGGTTCAGGGTATAGGAGGAGAAGAGGAGAAGAGTCAACAATAAGACAGAGGGGGTTCAGGGTATAGGAGGAGAAGAGGAGAAGAGTCAACAATAAGACAGGGTTCAGGGTATAGGAGGAGACGAGGAGAAGAGTCAACAATAAGACAGAGGGGTTTCAGGGTATAGGAGGAGACGAGGAGAAGAGTCAACATTAAGACAGAGGGGGTTCAGGGTATAGGAGGAGACGAGGAGATGAGCCAACAATAAGACAGGGTTCAGGGTATAGGAGGAGATGAGGAGAAGTGTCAACAATAAGACAGAGGGGGTTCAGAGTATAGGAGGAGAAGAGTCAACAATAAGACAGAGGGGGTTCAGAGTATAGGAGGAGAAGAGAAGAATAGTCAACAATAAGACAGGGTTCAGGGTATAGGAGGAGACGACGGGAAAGAGTTAACAATAAGACAGGGTTCAGGGTATAGGAGGAGACGAGGAGAAGAGTCAACAATAAGACAGGGTTTCAGGGTATAGGAGGAGATGAGGAGAAGTGTCAACAATAAGACAGAGGGGGTTCAGGGTATAGGAGGAGACGAGGAGAAGAGTCAACAATAAGACAGAGGGGGTTCAGGGTATAGGAGGAGAAGAGGAGAAGAGTCAACAATAAGACAGGGTTCAGGGTATAGGAGGAGACGAGGAGAAGAGTCAACAATAAGACAGAGGGGTTTCAGGGTATAGGAGGAGACGAGGAGAAGAGTCAACATTAAGACAGAGGGGGTTCAGGGTATAGGAGGAGACGAGGAGATGAGCCAACAATAAGACAGAGGGGGTTCAGGGTATAGGAGGAGAAGAGGAGAAGAGTCAACAATAAGACAGAGGGGGTTCAGGGTATAGGAGGAGAAGAGGAGAAGAGTCAACAATAAGACAGAGGGGTTTCAGGGTATAGGAGGAGACGAGGAGAAGAGTCAACATTAAGACAGAGGGGGTTCAGGGTATAGGAGGAGACGAGGAGATGAGCCAACAATAAGACAGGGTTCAGGGTATAGGAGGAGATGAGGAGAAGTGTCAACAATAAGACAGAGGGGGTTCAGAGTATAGGAGGAGAAGAGTCAACAATAAGACAGAGGGGGTTCAGAGTATAGGAGGAGAAGAGAAGAATAGTCAACAATAAGACAGGGTTCAGGGTATAGGAGGAGACGACGGGAAAGAGTTAACAATAAGACAGGGTTCAGGGTATAGGAGGAGACGAGGAGAAGAGTCAACAATAAGACAGAGGGGGTTCAGGGTATAGGAGGAAACGAGGAGAAGAGTCAACAATAAGACAGGGTTCAGGGGATAGGAGGAGACGAGGAGAAGAGCCAACAATTAGACAGGGTTCAGGGTATAGGAGGAGACGAGGAGAAGAGTCAACAATAAGACAGAGGGGGTTCAGGGTATAGGAGGAGACGAGGAGAAGAGTCAACAATAAGACAGAGTGGGTTCAGGGTATAGGAGGAGACGATGAGAAGTGTCGACAATAAGACAAAGGGGTTTCAGGGTATAGGAGGAAACGAGGAGAAGAGTCAACAATAAGACAGATGGGGTTCAGGGTATAGGAGGAGAAGGGTCAACAATAAGACAGAGGGGGTTCGGGGTATAGGAGGAGAAGAGTCAACAATAAGACAGAGGGGATTCGGGGTATAGGAGGAGATGAGGAGAAGTGTCAACAATAAGACAGAGGGGGTTCAGGGTATATGAGGAGACGAGGAGAGGAGTCAACAATAAGACAGAGGGGGTTCAGAGTATAGGAGGAGACGAGGAGAAGAGCCAACAATAAGTCAGGGTTCAGGGTATAGAAGGAGACGAGGAGAAGAGTCAACATTAAGACAGGGTTCAGGGTATAGGAGGAGAGGAGGAGAAGAGTCAACAATAAGACAGGGATCAGGGTATAGGAGGAGACGAGGAGAAGTGTCAACATTAAGTCAGGGTTCAGGGTATAGGAGGAGATGAGGAGAAGTGTCAACAATAAGACAGAGGGGCTTCAAGGTATAGGAGGAGATCAGGAGAAGAGTCAACATTAAGACGGGGTTCACGGTATAGGAGGAGACGAGGAGAAGAGCCAACAATAAGACAGGGTTCAGGGTATAGGAGGAGATGAGGAGAAGAGTCAACATTAAGACAGGGTTCAGGGTATAGGAGGAGAGGAGGAGAAGAGTCAACAATAAGTCAGGGTTCAGGGTATAGAAGGAGACGAGGAGAAGAGTCAACATTAAGACAGGGTTCAGGGTATAGGAGGAGATGAGGAGAAGAGTCAACAATAAGTCAGGGTTCAGGGTATAGAAGGAGAGTCAACATTAAGACAGAGGGGGTTCAGGGTATAGGAGGAGATGAGGAGAAGAGTCAACAATAAGACAGAGGCGGTTCAGGGTATATAGAGGAGAAGAGTCAACAATAAGACAGAGGGGGTTCAGGGTATAGAAGGAGATGAGGAGAAGAGTCAACATTATGACAGAGGGGGTTCAGGGTATAGGAGGAGACGAGGAGAAGAGTCAACATTAAGACAGGGTTCAGGGTATAGGAGGAGACGAGGAGAGGAGTCAACAATAAGACAGAGGGGGTTCAGAGTATAGGAGGAGACGAGGAGAAGAGCCAACAATAAGTCAGGGTTCAGGGTATAGAAGGAGACGAGGAGAAGAGTCAACATTAAGACAGGGTTCAGGGTATAGGAGGAGAGGAGGAGAAGAGTCAACAATAAGACAGGGATCAGGGTATAGGAGGAGACGAGGAGAAGTGTCAACATTAAGTCAGGGTTCAGGGTATAGGAGGAGATGAGGAGAAGTGTCAACATTAAGTCAGGGTTCAGGGTATAGGAGGAGATGAGGAGAAGTGTCAACAATAAGACAGAGGGGCTTCAAGGTATAGGAGGAGATCAGGAGAAGAGTCAACATTAAGTCAGGGTTCAGGGTATAGGAGGAGACGAGGAGAAGAGCCAACAATAAGTCAGGGTTCAGGGTATAGGAGGAGACGAGGAGAGGAGTCAACAATAAGACAGAGGGGGTTCAGAGTATAGGAGGAGACGAGGAGAAGAGCCAACAATAAGTCAGGGTTCAGGGTATAGAAGGAGACGAGGAGAGGAGTCAACAATATGACAGAGGGGCTTCAAGGTATAGGAGGAGATCAGGAGAAGAGTCAACATTAAGACGGGGTTCACGGTATAGGAGGAGACGAGGAGAAGAGCCAACAATAAGACAGGGTTCAGGGTATAGGAGGAGATGAGGAGAAGAGTCAACATTAAGACAGGGTTCAGGGTATAGGAGGAGAGGAGGAGAAGAGTCAACAATAAGTCAGGGTTCAGGGTATAGAAGGAGACGAGGAGAAGAGTCAACATTAAGACAGGGTTCAGGGTATAGGAGGAGATGAGGAGAAGAGTCAACAATAAGTCAGGGTTCAGGGTATAGAAGGAGAGTCAACATTAAGACAGAGGGGGTTCAGGGTATAGGAGGAGACGAGGAGAAGAGTCAACAATAAGACAGAGGGGGTTCAGGGTATAGGAGGAAACGAGGAGAAGAGTCAACAATAAGACAGGGTTCAGGGGATAGGAGGAGACGAGGAGAAGAGCCAACAATTAGACAGGGTTCAGGGTATAGGAGGAGACGAGGAGAAGAGTCAACAATAAGACAGAGGGGGTTCAGGGTATAGGAGGAGACGAGGAGAAGAGTCAACAATAAGACAGAGTGGGTTCAGGGTATAGGAGGAGACGATGAGAAGTGTCGACAATAAGACAAAGGGGTTTCAGGGTATAGGAGGAAACGAGGAGAAGAGTCAACAATAAGACAGATGGGGTTCAGGGTATAGGAGGAGAAGGGTCAACAATAAGACAGAGGGGTTCGGGGTATAGGAGGAGAAGAGTCAACAATAAGACAGAGGGGATTCGGGGTATAGGAGGAGATGAGGAGAAGTGTCAACAATAAGACAGAGGGGTTCAGGGTATATGAGGAGACGAGGAGAGGAGTCAACAATAAGACAGAGGGGGTTCAGAGTATAGGAGGAGACGAGGAGAAGAGCCAACAATAAGTCAGGGTTCAGGGTATAGAAGGAGACGAGGAGAAGAGTCAACATTAAGACAGGGTTCAGGGTATAGGAGGAGAGGAGGAGAAGAGTCAACAATAAGACAGGGATCAGGGTATAGGAGGAGACGAGGAGAAGTGTCAACATTAAGTCAGGGTTCAGGGTATAGGAGGAGATGAGGAGAAGTGTCAACAATAAGACAGAGGGGCTTCAAGGTATAGGAGGAGATCAGGAGAAGAGTCAACATTAAGACGGGGTTCACGGTATAGGAGGAGACGAGGAGAAGAGCCAACAATAAGACAGGGTTCAGGGTATAGGAGGAGATGAGGAGAAGAGTCAACATTAAGACAGGGTTCAGGGTATAGGAGGAGAGGAGGAGAAGAGTCAACAATAAGTCAGGGTTCAGGGTATAGAAGGAGACGAGGAGAAGAGTCAACATTAAGACAGGGTTCAGGGTATAGGAGGAGATGAGGAGAAGAGTCAACAATAAGTCAGGGTTCAGGGTATAGAAGGAGAGTCAACATTAAGACAGAGGGGTTCAGGGTATAGGAGGAGATGAGGAGAAGAGTCAACAATAAGACAGAGGCGGTTCAGGGTATATAGAGGAGAAGAGTCAACAATAAGACAGAGGGGGTTCAGGGTATAGAAGGAGATGAGGAGAAGAGTCAACATTATGACAGAGGGGGTTCAGGGTATAGGAGGAGACGAGGAGAAGAGTCAACATTAAGACAGGGTTCAGGGTATAGGAGGAGACGAGGAGAGGAGTCAACAATAAGACAGAGGGGGTTCAGAGTATAGGAGGAGACGAGGAGAAGAGCCAACAATAAGTCAGGGTTCAGGGTATAGAAGGAGACGAGGAGAAGAGTCAACATTAAGACAGGGTTCAGGGTATAGGAGGAGAGGAGGAGAAGAGTCAACAATAAGACAGGGATCAGGGTATAGGAGGAGACGAGGAGAAGTGTCAACATTAAGTCAGGGTTCAGGGTATAGGAGGAGATGAGGAGAAGTGTCAACATTAAGTCAGGGTTCAGGGTATAGGAGGAGATGAGGAGAAGTGTCAACAATAAGACAGAGGGGCTTCAAGGTATAGGAGGAGATCAGGAGAAGAGTCAACATTAAGTCAGGGTTCAGGGTATAGGAGGAGACGAGGAGAAGAGCCAACAATAAGTCAGGGTTCAGGGTATAGGAGGAGACGAGGAGAGGAGTCAACAATAAGACAGAGGGGGTTCAGAGTATAGGAGGAGACGAGGAGAAGAGCCAACAATAAGTCAGGGTTCAGGGTATAGAAGGAGACGAGGAGAGGAGTCAACAATAAGACAGAGGGGCTTCAAGGTATAGGAGGAGATCAGGAGAAGAGTCAACATTAAGACGGGGTTCACGGTATAGGAGGAGACGAGGAGAAGAGCCAACAATAAGACAGGGTTCAGGGTATAGGAGGAGATGAGGAGAAGAGTCAACATTAAGACAGGGTTCAGGGTATAGGAGGAGAGGAGGAGAAGAGTCAACAATAAGTCAGGGTTCAGGGTATAGAAGGAGACGAGGAGAAGAGTCAACATTAAGACAGGGTTCAGGGTATAGGAGGAGATGAGGAGAAGAGTCAACAATAAGTCAGGGTTCAGGGTATAGAAGGAGAGTCAACATTAAGACAGAGGGGGTTCAGGGTATAGGAGGAGATGAGGAGAAGAGTCAACAATAAGACAGAGGCGGTTCAGGGTATATAGAGGAGAAGAGTCAACAATAAGACAGAGGGGGTTCAGGGTATAGAAGGAGATGAGGAGAAGAGTCAACATTATGACAGAGGGGGTTCAGGGTATAGGAGGAGACGAGGAGAAGAGTCAACATTAAGACAGGGTTCAGGGTATAGGAGGAGACGACGGGAAAGAGTTAACAATAAGACAGGGTTCAGGGTATAGGAGGAGACGAGGAGAAGAGTCAACAATAAGACAGAGGGGGTTCAGGGTATAGGAGGAGAACAGGAGAAGAGTCAACAATAAGACAGCGGGGGTTCAGGGTATAGGAGGAGAAGAGTCAACAATAAGACAGTGGGGGTTCAGGGTATAGGAGGAGAAGAGGAGAAGAGTCAACAATAAGACAGCAGGGGGTTCAGGGTATAGGAGGAGATGAGGAGAAGAGTCAACAATAAGACAGACGGGGTTCAGTGTATAGGAGGAGAGTCAACATTAAGACAGTGTTCAGGGTATAGGAGGAGAGTCAACATTAAGACAGATGGGGTTCGGGGTATAGGAGGAGAAGAGTCAACAATAAGACAGAGGGTGTACAGGGTATAGGAGGAGACGAGGAGAAGAGTCAACATTAAGACAGAGGGGTTCAGGGTATAGGAGGAGACGAGGAGAAGAGCCAACAATAAGGCAGACGGGGTTCAGGGTATAGGAGGAGACGAGGAAAAGAGCCAACAATAAGACAGAGGTGGTTCAGGGTAAAGGAGGAGAAGAGGAGAAGAGTCATTAATAAGACAGAGGGGGTTCAGGGTATAGGAGGAGAAGAGTCAACAATAAGACAGGGTTCAGGGTATAGGAGGAGACGAGGAGAAGAGTCAACAATAAGACAGAGGGGTTTCGGGGTATAGGAGGAGATGAGGAGAAGAGCCAACAATAAGACAGGGTTCAGGGTATAGGAGGTGATGAGGAGAAGAGTCAACAATAAGACAGAGGGGGTTCAGGGTATAGGAGGAGACGAGGAGAAAAGTCAACAATATGACAGAGGGGGTTCAGGGTATAAGAGGAGAAGAGTCAACAATAAGACAGACGGGTTTCAGGGTATAGGAGGAGACGAGGAAAAGAGCCAACAATAAGACAGAGGGGGTTCAGGGTATAGGAGGAGAAGAGGAGAAGAGTCATTAATAAGACAGAGGGGGTTCAGGGTATAGGAGGAGAAGAGGAGAAGAGTCGACAATAAAACAGGGTTCAGGGTATAGGAGGAGACGAGGAGAAGAGTCAACAATAAGACAGAGGGGGTTCAGGGTATAGGAGGAGACGAGGAGAAGAGCCAACAATAAGACAGAGGGGTTTCAGGGTATAGGAGGAGACGAGGAGAAGAGTCAACATTAAGACAGAGGGGTTTCAGGGTATAGGAGGAGACGAGGAGAAGAGTCAACAATAAGACAGAGGGGGTTCAGGGTATAGGAGGAGAAGAGGAGAAGAGTCAACAATAAGACAGAGGGGTTCAGGGTATAGGAGGAGAAGAGGAGAAGAGTCAACAATAAGACAGAGGGGTTCAGGGTATAGGAGGAGAAGAGGAGAAGAGTCAACAATAAGACAGGGTTCAGGGTATAGGAGGAGACGAGGAGAAGAGTCAACAATAAGACAGAGGGGTTCAGGGTATAGGAGGAGACGAGGAGAAGAGCCAACAATAAGGCAGACGGGGTTCAGGGTATAGGAGGAGACGAGGAAAAGAGCCAACAATAAGACAGAGGTTGTTCAGGGTAAAGGAGGAGAAGAGGAGAAGAGTCATTAATAAGACAGAGGGGGTTCAGGGTATAGGAGGAGAAGAGTCAACAATAAGACAGGGTTCAGGGTATAGGAGGAGACGAGGAGAAGAGTCAACAATAAGACAGAGGGGTTTCAGGGTATAGGAGGAGACGAGGAGAAGAGCCAACAATAAGACAGGGTTCAGGGTATAGGAGGTGATGAGGAGAAGAGTCAACAATAAGACAGAGGGGGTTCAGGGTATAGGAGGAGACGAGGAGAAAAGTCAACAATATGACAGAGGGGTTCAGGGTATAAGAGGAGAAGAGTCAACAATAAGACAGGGTTCAGGGTATAGGAGGAGACGAGGAGAAGAGTCAACAATAAGACAGAGGGGTTTCAGGGTATAGGAGGAGACGAGGAGAAGAGCCAACAATAAGACAGACGGGTTTCAGGGTATAGGAGGAGACGAGGAAAAGAGCCAACAATAAGACAGAGGGGGTTCAGGGTATAGGAGGAGAAGAGGAGAAGAGTCATTAATAAGACAGAGGGGGTTCAGGGTATAGGAGGAGAAGAGGAGAAGAGTCAACAATAAAACAGGGTTCAGGGTATAGGAGGAGACGAGGAGAAGAGTCAACAATAAGACAGAGGGGGTTCAGGGTATAGGAGGAGACGAGGAGAAGAGCCAACAATAAGACAGAGGGGTTTCAGGGTATAGGAGGAGACGAGGAGAAGAGTCAACATTAAGACAGAGGGGGTTCAGGGTATAGGAGGAGACGAGGAGATGAGCCAACAATAAGACAGAGGGGGTTCAGGGTATAGGAGGAGAAGAGGAGAAGAGTCAACAATAAGACAGAGGGGGTTCAGGGTATAGGAGGAGAAGAGGAGAAGAGTCAACAATAAGACAGGGTTCAGGGTATAGGAGGAGACGAGGAGAAGAGTCAACAATAAGACAGAGGGGTTTCAGGGTATAGGAGGAGACGAGGAGAAGAGTCAACATTAAGACAGAGGGGGTTCAGGGTATAGGAGGAGACGAGGAGATGAGCCAACAATAAGACAGGGTTCAGGGTATAGGAGGAGATGAGGAGAAGTGTCAACAATAAGACAGAGGGGGTTCAGAGTATAGGAGGAGAAGAGTCAACAATAAGACAGAGGGGGTTCAGAGTATAGGAGGAGAAGAGAAGAATAGTCAACAATAAGACAGGGTTCAGGGTATAGGAGGAGACGACGGGAAAGAGTTAACAATAAGACAGGGTTCAGGGTATAGGAGGAGACGAGGAGAAGAGTCAACAATAAGACAGAGGGGGTTCAGGGTATAGGAGGAAACGAGGAGAAGAGTCAACAATAAGACAGGGTTCAGGGGATAGGAGGAGACGAGGAGAAGAGCCAACAATTAGACAGGGTTCAGGGTATAGGAGGAGACGAGGAGAAGAGTCAACAATAAGACAGAGGGGTTCAGGGTATAGGAGGAGACGAGGAGAAGAGTCAACAATAAGACAGAGTGGGTTCAGGGTATAGGAGGAGACGATGAGAAGTGTCGACAATAAGACAAAGGGGTTTCAGGGTATAGGAGGAAACGAGGAGAAGAGTCAACAATAAGACAGATGGGGTTCAGGGTATAGGAGGAGAAGGGTCAACAATAAGACAGAGGGGGTTCGGGGTATAGGAGGAGAAGAGTCAACAATAAGACAGAGGGGATTCGGGGTATAGGAGGAGATGAGGAGAAGTGTCAACAATAAGACAGAGGGGGTTCAGGGTATAGGAGGAGACGAGGAGAGGAGTCAACAATAAGACAGAGGGGGTTCAGAGTATAGGAGGAGACGAGGAGAAGAGCCAACAATAAGTCAGGGTTCAGGGTATAGAAGGAGACGAGGAGAAGAGTCAACATTAAGACAGGGTTCAGGGTATAGGAGGAGAGGAGGAGAAGAGTCAACAATAAGACAGGGATCAGGGTATAGGAGGAGACGAGGAGAAGTGTCAACATTAAGTCAGGGTTCAGGGTATAGGAGGAGATGAGGAGAAGTGTCAACAATAAGACAGAGGGGCTTCAAGGTATAGGAGGAGATCAGGAGAAGAGTCAACATTAAGACGGGGTTCACGGTATAGGAGGAGACGAGGAGAAGAGCCAACAATAAGACAGGGTTCAGGGTATAGGAGGAGATGAGGAGAAGAGTCAACATTAAGACAGGGTTCAGGGTATAGGAGGAGAGGAGGAGAAGAGTCAACAATAAGTCAGGGTTCAGGGTATAGAAGGAGACGAGGAGAAGAGTCAACATTAAGACAGGGTTCAGGGTATAGGAGGAGATGAGGAGAAGAGTCAACAATAAGTCAGGGTTCAGGGTATAGAAGGAGAGTCAACATTAAGACAGAGGGGGTTCAGGGTATAGGAGGAGATGAGGAGAAGAGTCAACAATAAGACAGAGGCGGTTCAGGGTATATAGAGGAGAAGAGTCAACAATAAGACAGAGGGGGTTCAGGGTATAGAAGGAGATGAGGAGAAGAGTCAACATTATGACAGAGGGGTTCAGGGTATAGGAGGAGACGAGGAGAAGAGTCAACATTAAGACAGGGTTCAGGGTATAGGAGGAGACGAGGAGAGGAGTCAACAATAAGACAGAGGGGTTCAGAGTATAGGAGGAGACGAGGAGAAGAGCCAACAATAAGTCAGGGTTCAGGGTATAGAAGGAGACGAGGAGAAGAGTCAACATTAAGACAGGGTTCAGGGTATAGGAGGAGAGGAGGAGAAGAGTCAACAATAAGACAGGGATCAGGGTATAGGAGGAGACGAGGAGAAGTGTCAACATTAAGTCAGGGTTCAGGGTATAGGAGGAGATGAGGAGAAGTGTCAACATTAAGTCAGGGTTCAGGGTATAGGAGGAGATGAGGAGAAGTGTCAACAATAAGACAGAGGGGCTTCAAGGTATAGGAGGAGATCAGGAGAAGAGTCAACATTAAGTCAGGGTTCAGGGTATAGGAGGAGACGAGGAGAAGAGCCAACAATAAGTCAGGGTTCAGGGTATAGGAGGAGACGAGGAGAGGAGTCAACAATAAGACAGAGGGGGGTTCAGAGTATAGGAGGAGACGAGGAGAAGAGCCAACAATAAGTCAGGGTTCAGGGTATAGAAGGAGACGAGGAGAGGAGTCAACAATAAGACAGAGGGGCTTCAAGGTATAGGAGGAGATCAGGAGAAGAGTCAACATTAAGACGGGGTTCACGGTATAGGAGGAGACGAGGAGAAGAGCCAACAATAAGACAGGGTTCAGGGTATAGGAGGAGATGAGGAGAAGAGTCAACATTAAGACAGGGTTCAGGGTATAGGAGGAGAGGAGGAGAAGAGTCAACAATAAGTCAGGGTTCAGGGTATAGAAGGAGACGAGGAGAAGAGTCAACATTAAGACAGGGTTCAGGGTATAGGAGGAGATGAGGAGAAGAGTCAACAATAAGTCAGGGTTCAGGGTATAGAAGGAGAGTCAACATTAAGACAGAGGGGGTTCAGGGTATAGGAGGAGATGAGGAGAAGAGTCAACAATAAGACAGAGGCGGTTCAGGGTATATAGAGGAGAAGAGTCAACAATAAGACAGAGGGGGTTCAGGGTATAGAAGGAGATGAGGAGAAGAGTCAACATTATGACAGAGGGGGTTCAGGGTATAGGAGGAGACGAGGAGAAGAGTCAACATTAAGACAGGGTTCAGGGTATAGGAGGAGACGACGGGAAAGAGTTAACAATAAGACAGGGTTCAGGGTATAGGAGGAGACGAGGAGAAGAGTCAACAATAAGACAGAGGGGGTTCAGGGTATAGGAGGAGAACAGGAGAAGAGTCAACAATAAGACAGCGGGGGTTCAGGGTATAGGAGGAGAAGAGTCAACAATAAGACAGTGGGGGTTCAGGGTATAGGAGGAGAAGAGGAGAAGAGTCAACAATAAGACAGCAGGGGGTTCAGGGTATAGGAGGAGATGAGGAGAAGAGTCAACAATAAGACAGACGGGGTTCAGTGTATAGGAGGAGAGTCAACATTAAGACAGTGTTCAGGGTATAGGAGGAGAGTCAACATTAAGACAGATGGGGTTCGGGGTATAGGAGGAGAAGAGTCAACAATAAGACAGAGGGTGTACAGGGTATAGGAGGAGACGAGGAGAAGAGTCAACATTAAGACAGAGGGGGTTCAGGGTATAGGAGGAGACGAGGAGAAGAGCCAACAATAAGGCAGACGGGGTTCAGGGTATAGGAGGAGACGAGGAAAAGAGCCAACAATAAGACAGAGGTGGTTCAGGGTAAAGGAGGAGAAGAGGAGAAGAGTCATTAATAAGACAGAGGGGGTTCAGGGTATAGGAGGAGAAGAGTCAACAATAAGACAGGGTTCAGGGTATAGGAGGAGACGAGGAGAAGAATCAACAATAAGACAGAGGGGTTTCGGGGTATAGGAGGAGATGAGGAGAAGAGCCAACAATAAGACAGGGTTCAGGGTATAGGAGGTGATGAGGAGAAGAGTCAACAATAAGACAGAGGGGGTTCAGGGTATAGGAGGAGACGAGGAGAAAAGTCAACAATATGACAGAGGGGGTTCAGGGTATAAGAGGAGAAGAGTCAACAATAAGACAGACGGGTTTCAGGGTATAGGAGGAGACGAGGAAAAGAGCCAACAATAAGACAGAGGGGGTTCAGGGTATAGGAGGAGAAGAGGAGAAGAGTCATTAATAAGACAGAGGGGGTTCAGGGTATAGGAGGAGAAGAGGAGAAGAGTCGACAATAAAACAGGGTTCAGGGTATAGGAGGAGACGAGGAGAAGAGTCAACAATAAGACAGAGGGGGTTCAGGGTATAGGAGGAGACGAGGAGAAGAGCCAACAATAAGACAGAGGGGTTTCAGGGTATAGGAGGAGACGAGGAGAAGAGTCAACATTAAGACAGAGGGGTTTCAGGGTATAGGAGGAGACGAGGAGAAGAGTCAACAATAAGACAGAGGGGGTTCAGGGTATAGGAGGAGAAGAGGAGAAGAGTCAACAATAAGACAGAGGGGGTTCATGGTATAGGAGGAGAAGAGGAGAAGAGTCAACAATAAGACAGAGGGGGTTCAGGGTATAGGAGGAGAAGAGGAGAAGAGTCAACAATAAGACAGGGTTCAGGGTATAGGAGGAGACGAGGAGAAGAGTCAACAATAAGACAGAGGGGTTCAGGGTATAGGAGGAGACGAGGAGAAGAGCCAACAATAAGGCAGACGGGGTTCAGGGTATAGGAGGAGACGAGGAAAAGAGCCAACAATAAGACAGAGGTGGTTCAGGGTAAAGGAGGAGAAGAGGAGAAGAGTCATTAATAAGACAGAGGGGGTTCAGGGTATAGGAGGAGAAGAGTCAACAATAAGACAGGGTTCAGGGTATAGGAGGAGACGAGGAGAAGAGTCAACAATAAGACAGAGGGGTTTCAGGGTATAGGAGGAGACGAGGAGAAGAGCCAACAATAAGACAGGGTTCAGGGTATAGGAGGTGATGAGGAGAAGAGTCAACAATAAGACAGAGGGGGTTCAGGGTATAGGAGGAGACGAGGAGAAAAGTCAACAATATGACAGGGGGTATCAGGGTATAAGAGGAGAAGAGTCAACAATAAGACAGGGTTCAGGGTATAGGAGGAGACGAGGAGAAGAGTCAACAATAAGACAGAGGGGTTTCAGGGTATAGGAGGAGACGAGGAGAAGAGCCAACAATAAGACAGACGGGTTTCAGGGTATAGGAGGAGACGAGGAAAAGAGCCAACAATAAGACAGAGGGGGTTCAGGGTATAGGAGGAGAAGAGGAGAAGAGTCATTAATAAGACAGAGGGGGTTCAGGGTATAGGAGGAGAAGAGGAGAAGAGTCAACAATAAAACAGGGTTCAGGGTATAGGAGGAGACGAGGAGAAGAGTCAACAATAAGACAGAGGGGGTTCAGGGTATAGGAGGAGACGAGGAGAAGAGCCAACAATAAGACAGAGGGGTTTCAGGGTATAGGAGGAGACCAGGAGAAGAGTCAACAATAAGACAGGGTTCAGGGTATAGGAGGAGATGAGGAGAAGTGTCAACAATAAGACAGAGGGGGTTCAGGGTATAGGAGGAGACGAGGAGAAGAGTCAACAATAAGACAGAGGGGGTTCAGGGTATAGGAGGAGAAGAGGAGAAGAGTCAACAATAAGACAGAGGGGGTTCAGGGTATAGGAGGAGAAGAGGAGAAGAGTCAACAATAAGACAGGGTTCAGGGTATAGGAGGAGACGAGGAGAAGAGTCAACAATAAGACAGAGGGGTTTCAGGGTATAGGAGGAGACGAGGAGAAGAGTCAACATTAAGACAGAGGGGGTTCAGGGTATAGGAGGAGACGAGGAGATGAGCCAACAATAAGACAGGGTTCAGGGTATAGGAGGAGATGAGGAGAAGTGTCAACAATAAGACAGAGGGGGTTCAGAGTATAGGAGGAGAGGAGGAGAAGAGTCAACATTAAGACAGGGTTCAGGGTATAGGAGGAGACGACGGGAAAGAGTTAACAATAAGACAGGGTTCAGGGTATAGGAGGAGACGAGGAGAAGAGTCAACAATAAGACAGAGGGGGTTCAGGGTATAGGAGGAAACGAGGAGAAGAGTCAACAATAAGACAGGGTTCAGGGGATAGGAGGAGACGAGGAGAAGAGCCAACAATTAGACAAGGTTCAGGGTATAGGAGGAGACGAGGAGAAGAGTCAACAATAAGACAGAGGGGGTTCAGGGTATAGGAGGAGACGAGGAGAAGAGTCAACAATAAGACAGAGGGGGTTCAGGGTATAGGAGGAGACGATGAGAAGTGTCGACAATAAGACAAAGGGGTTTCAGGGTATAGGAGGAAACGAGGAGAAGGGTCAACAATAAGACAGATGGGGTTCAGGGTATAGGAGGAGAAGGGTCAACAATAAGACAGAGGGGGTTCGGGGTATAGGAGGAGAAGGGTCAACAATAAGACAGAGGGGATTCGGGGTATAGGAGGAGATGAGGAGAAGTGTCAACAATAAGACAGAGGGGGTTCAGGGTATAGGAGGAGACGAGGAGAAGAGCCAACAATAAGTCAGGGTTCAGGGTATAGAAGGAGACGAGGAGAAGAGTCAACATTAAGACAGGGTTCAGTGTATAGGAGGAGAGGAGGAGAAGAGTCAACAATAAGTCAGGGTTCAGGGTATAGAAGGAGACGAGGAGAAGAGTCAACATTAAGACAGGGTTCAGGGTATAGGAGGAGATCAGGAGAAGAGTCAACATTAAGACGGGGTTCACGGTATAGGAGGAGACGAGGAGAAGAGCCAACAGTAAGTCAGGGTTCAGGGTATAGAATGAGACGAGGAGAAGAGTCAACATTAAGACAGTGTTCAGGGTATAGGAGGAGAGTCAACATTAAGACAGTGTTCAGGGTATAGGAGGAGAGTCAACATTAAGACAGATGGGGTTCAGGGTATAGGAGGAAATGAGGAGAAGAGTCAACAATAAGACAGAGGGGGTTCGGGGTATAGGAGGAGAAGAGTCAACAATAAGACAGAGAGGGTTCAGGGTATAGGAGGAGAAGAGGAGAAGAGTCAACAATAAGACAGACGGGGTTCAGGGTATAGGAGGAGACGAGGAGAAGAGTCAACAATAAGACAGGGTTCAGGGTATAGGAGGAGATGACGAGAAGAGTCAATAATAAGACAGAGGGGGTTCAGGGTATAGGAGGAGAAAAGTCAACATTAAGACAGAGGGGGTTCAGGGTATAGAAGGAGATGAGGAGAAGAGTCAACAATAAGACAGAGGGGGTTCAGGGTATAGGAGGAGACGAGGAGAAGAATCAACAACAAGACAGAGGGGGTTCAGGGTATAGGAGGAGACGAGTAGGAGGAGAAGAGGAAACAAGTCAACAATAAGACAGGGTTCAGGGTATAGGAGGAGACGAGGAGAAGTGTCAACATTAAGTCAGGGTATAGGAGGAGATCAGGAGAAGAGTCAACATTAAGACGGGGTTCACGGTATAGGAGGAGACGAGGAGAAGAGTCAACAATAAGACAGGGTTCAGGGTATAGGAGGAGATGAGGAGAAGAGTCAACATTAAGACAGGGTTCAGGGTATAGGAGGAGAGGAGGAGAAGAGTCAACAATAAGTCAGGGTTCAGGGTATAGAAGGAGACGAGGAGAAGAGTCAACATTAAGACAGGGTTCAGGGTATAGGAGGAGATCAGGAGAAGAGTCAACATTAAGACGGGGTTCACGGTATAGGAGGAGACGAGGAGAAGAGTCAACATTAAGACAGTGTTCAGGGTATAGGAGGAGAGTCAACATTAAGACAGAGGGGGTCCAGGGTATAGGAGGAGATGAGGAGAAGAGTCAACAATAAGACAGAGGCGGTTCAGGGTATATAGAGGAGAAGAGTCAACAATAAGACAGAGGGGTTCAGGGTATAGAAGGAGACGAGGAGAAGAGTCAACATTAAGACAGGGTTCAGGGTATAGGAGGAGACGACGGGAAAGAGTTAACAATAAGACAGGGTTCAGGGTATAGGAGGAGACGAGGATAAGAGTCAACAATAAGACAGCGGGGGTTCAGGGTATAGGAGGAGAAGAGTCAACAATAAGACAGTGGGGGTTCAGGGTATAGGAGGAGAAGAGGAGAAGAGTCAACAATAAGACAGCAGGGGGTTCAGGGTATAGGAGGAGATGAGGAGAAGAGTCAACAATAAGACAGATGGGGTTCAGGGTATAGGAGGAGACGATGAGAAGAGTCAACAATAAGACAGAGGGGGTTCAGGGTATAGGAGGAAACGAGGAGAAGAGTCAACAATAAGACAGATGGGGTTCAGGGTATAGGAGGAGAAGAGTCAACAATAAGACAGAGGGGGTTCAGAGTATAGGAGGAGAAGAGAAGAATAGTCAACAATAAGACAGAGGGGGTTCAGGGTATAGGAGGAGATGAGGAGAAGAGTCAACAATAAGACAGAGGGGGTTCAGGGTATAGGAGGAGACGAGGAGAAGAATCAACAACAAGACAGAGGGGGTTCAGGGTATAGGAGGAGACGAGTAGGAGGAGAAGAGGAAACAAGTCAACAATAAGACAGGCTTCAAGGTATAGGAGGAGATCAGGAGAAGAGTCAACATTAAGACGGGGTTCACGGTATAGGAGGAGACGAGGAGAAGAGCCAACAATAAGACAGGTTTCAGGGTATAGGAGGAGATGAGGAGAAGAGTCAACATTAAGACAGAGTTCAGGGTATAGGAGGAGAGGAGGAGAAGAGTCAACAATAAGTCAGGGTTCAGGGTATAGAAGGAGACGAGGAGAAGAGTCAACATTAAGACAGGGTTCAGGGTATAGGAGGAGATCAGGAGAAGAGTCAACATTAAGACGGGGTTCACGGTATAAGAGGAGACGAGGAGAAGAGCCAACAATAAGACAGGGTTCAGGGTATAGAAGGAGACGAGGAGAAGAGTCAACATTAAGACAGTGTTCAGGGTGTAGGAGGAGAGTCAACATTAAGACAGAGGGGGTTCAGGGTATAGGAGGAGATGAGGAGAAGAGTCAACAATAAGACAGAGGCGGTTCAGGGTATATAGAGGAGAAGAGTCAACATTAAGACAGAGGGGGTTCAGGGTATAGAAGGAGATGAGGAGAAGAGTCAACATTATGACAGAGGGGGTTCAGGGTATAGGTAGGAGACGAGGAGAAGAGTCAACATTAAGACAGGGTTCTGGGTATAGGAGGAGACGACGGGAAAGAGTTAGCAATAAGACAGGGTTCAGGGTATAGGAGGAGACGAGGAGAAGAGTCAACAATAAGACAGAGGGGGTTCAGGGTATAGGAGGAGAAGAGGAGAAGAGTCAACAATAAGACAGCGGGGGTTCAGGGTATAGGAGGAGAAGGGTCAACAATAAGACAGTGGGGGTTCAGGGTATAGGAGGAGAAGAGGAGAAGAGTCAACAATAAGACAGCAGGGGGTTCAGGGTATAGGAGGAGAAGAGTCAACAATAAGACAGTGGGGGTTCAGGGTATAGGAGGAGATGAGGAGAAGAGTCAACAATAAGACAGACGGGGTTCAGGGTATAGGAGGAGACGAGGAGAAGAGTCAACATTAAGACAGAGGGGGTTCAGGGTATAGGAGGAGAAGAGTCAACAATAAGACGGAGAGGGTTCAGGGTATAGGAGGAGAAGAGGAGAAGAGTCAACAATAAGACAGACGGGGTTCAGGGTATAGGAGGAGACGAGGAGAAGAGTCAACAATAAGACAGGGTTCAGGGTATAGGAGGAGATGACGAGAAGAGTCAATAATAAGACAGAGGGGGTTCAGGGTATAGGAGGAGAAAAGTCAACATTAAGACAGAGGGGGTTCAGGGTATAGAAGGAGATGAGGAGAAGAGTCAACAATAAGACAGAGGGGGTTCAGGGTATAGGAGGAGACGAGGAGAAGAATCAACAACAAGACAGACGGGGTTCAGGGTATAGGAGGAGACGAGTAGGAGGAGAAGAGGAAACAAGTCAACAATAAGACAGGGTTCAGGGTATAGGAGGAGACGAGGAGAAGTGTCAACATTAAGTCAGGGTTCAGGGTATAGGAGGAGATGAGGAGAAGTGTCAACAATAAGACAGAGGGGCTTCAAGGTATAGGAGGAGACGAGGAGAAGAGCCAACAATAAGACAGGGTTCAGGGTATAGAAGAAGACGAGGAGAAGAGTCAACATTAAGACAGTGTTCAGGGTATAGGAGGAGAGTCAACATTAAGACAGAGGGGGTTCAGTGTATAGGAGGAGATGAGGAGAAGAGTCAACAATAAGACAGAGGCGGTTCAGGGTATATAGAGGAGAAGAGTCAACAATAAGACAGAGGGGGTTCAGGGTATAGAAGGAGATGAGGAGAAGAGTCAACAATAAGACAGAGGGGGTTCAGGGTATAGGAGGAGACGAGGAGAAGAATCAACAACAAGACAGAGGGGGTTCAGGGTATAGGAGGAGACGAGTAGGAGGAGAAGAGGAGACAAGTCAACAATAAGACAGAGGGGGTTCAGAGTATAGGAGGAGAAGAGAAGAATAGTCAACAATAAGACAGAGGGGGTTCAGGGTATAGGAGGAGACGAGGAGAAGAGCCAACAATAAGTCAGGGTTCAGGGTATAGAAGGAGACGAGGAGAAGAGTCAACATTAAGACAGGGTTCAGGGTATAGGAGGAGAGGAGGAGAAGAGTCAACAATAAGTCAGGGTTCAGGGTATAGAAGGAGACAAGGAGAAGAGTCAACATTAAGACAGGGTTCAGGGTATAGGAGGAGATCAGGAGAAGAGTCAACATTAAGACGGGGTTCACGGTATAGGAGGAGACGAGGAGAAGAGCCAACAGTAAGTCAGGGTTCAGGGTATATGAAGGAGACGAGGAGAAGAGTCAACATTAAGACAGTGTTCAGGGTATAGGAGGAGAGTCAACATTAAGACAGTGTTCAGGGTATAGGAGGAGAGTCAACATTAAGACAGATGGGGTTCAGGGTATAGGAGGAAATGAGGAGAAGAGTCAACAATAAGACAGAGGTGGTTCAGGGTATATAGAGGAGAAGAGTCAACAATAAGACAGAGGGGGTTCGGGGTATAGGAGGAGAAGAGTCAACAATAAGACAGAGAGGGTTCAGGGTATAGGAGGAGAAGAGGAGAAGAGTCAACAATAAGACAGGGTTCAGGGTATAGGAGGAGATGACGAGAAGAGTCAATAATAAGACAGAGGGGTTTCAGGGTATAGGAGGAGAAAAGTCAACATTAAGACAGAGGGGGTTCAGGGTATAGAAGGAGATGAGGAGAAGAGTCAACAATAAGACAGAGGGGGTTCAGGGTATAGGAGGAGATGAGGAGAAGAATCAACAACAAGACAGAGGGGGTTCAGGGTATAGGAGGAGACGAGTAGGAGGAGAAGAGGAAACAAGTCAACAATAAGACAGGGTTCAGGGTATAGGAGGAGACGAGGAGAAGTGTCAACATTAAGTCAGGGTTCAGGGTATAGGAGGAGATGAGGAGAAGTGTCAACAATAAGACAGAGGGGCTTCAAGGTATAGGAGGAGATCAGGAGAAGAGTCAACATTAAGACGGGGTTCACGGTATAGGAGGAGACGAGGAGAAGAGCCAACAATAAGACAGGGTTCAGGGTATAGTAGGAGATGAGGAGAAGAGTCAACATTAAGACAGGGTTCAGGGTATAGGAGGAGAGGAGGAGAAGAGTCAACAATAAGTCAGGGTTCAGGGTATAGAAGGAGACGAGAAGAGTCAACATTAAGACAGGGTTCAGGGTATAGGAGGAGATCAGGAGAAGAGTCAACATTAAGACGGGGTTCACTGTATAGGAGGAGACGAGGAGAAGAGCCAACAATAAGACAGGGTTCAGGGTATAGAAGGAGACGAGGAGAAGAGTCAACATTAAGACAGTGTTCAGGGTATAGGAGGAGAGGAGGAGAAGAGTCAACATTAAGACAGTGTTCAGGGTATAGGAGGAGAGTCAACATTAAGACAGAGGGGGTTCAGGGTATAGGAGGAGATGAGGAGAAGAGTCAACAATAAGACAGAGGCGGTTCAGGGTATATAGAGGAGAAGAGTCAACAATAAGACAGAGGGGGTTCAGGGTATAGAAGGAGATGAGGAGAAGAGTCAACAATAAGACAGAGGGGGTTCAGGGTATAGGAGGAGACGAGGAGAAGAATCAACAACAAGACAGAGGGGGTTCAGGGTATAGGAGGAGACGAGTAGGAGGAGAAGAGGAGACAAGTCAACAATAAGACAGGGTTCAGGGTATAGGAGGAGACGAGGAGAAGTGTCAACATTAAGTCAGGGTTCAGGGTATAGGAGGAGATGAGGAGAAGTGTCAACAATAAGACGGGGTTCACGGTATAGGAGGAGACGAGGAGAAGAGCCAACAATAAGACAGTGTTCAGGGTATAGGAGGAGATGAGGAGAAGAGTCAACATTAAGACAGAGTTCAGGGTATAGGAGGAGAGTCAACATTAAGACAGAGGGGGTTCAGGGTATAGGAGGAGAAGAGTCAACAATAAGACAGAGGGGGTTCAGGGTATAGGAGGAGACGAGGAGAAGAGTCAACATTAAGACAGAGGGGGTTCAGGGTATAGGAGGAGAAGGGTCAACAATAAGACAGATGGGGATCGGGGTATAGGAGGAGAAGAGTCAACAATAAGACAGAGGGGGTTCAGGGTATAGGAGGAGAAGGGTCAACAATAAGACAGAGGGGGTTCGGGGTATAGGAGGAGAAGAGTCAACAATAAGACAGAGGGTGTACAGGGTATAGGAGGAGACGAGGAGAAGAGTCAACATTAAGACAGAGGGGGTTCAGGGTATAGTAGGAGAAGGGTCAACAATAAGACAGAGGGAGTTCGGGGTATAGGAGGAGAAGAGTCAACAATAAGACAGAGGGGGTGCAGGGTATAGGAGGAGAAGAGGAGAAGATTCAACAATAAGACAGACTGGGTTCAGGGTATAGGGGAGACGAGGAGAAGAGTCAACATTAAGACGGGGTTCAGGGTATAGAAGGAGACGAGGAGAAGAGCCAACAATAAGACAGGGTTCAGGGTATAGAAGGAGACGAGGAGAAGTGTCAACATTTAGACAGGGTTCAGGGTATAGGAGGAGAGTCAACATTAAGACAGATGGGGTTCAGGGTATAGGAGGAGATGAGAAGAAGAGTCAACAATAAGACAGTGGGGGTTCAGGGTATAGGAGGAGACGAGGAGAAGAGTCAACATTAAGACAGAGGGGGTTCAGGGTATAGGAGGAGAAGGGTCAACAATAAGACAGATGGGGATCGGGGTATAGGAGGAGAAGAGTCAACAATAAGACAGAGGGGGTTCAGGGTATAGGAGGAGAAGGGTCAACAATAAGACAGAGGGGGTTCGGGGTATAGGAGGAGAAGAGTCAACAATAAGACAGAGGGTGTACAGGGTATAGGAGGAGACGAGGAGAAGAGTCAACATTAAGACAGAGGGGGTTCAGGGTATAGTAGGAGAAGGGTCAACAATAAGACAGAGGGAGTTCGGGGTATAGGAGGAGAAGAGTCAACAATAAGACAGAGGGGGTGCAGGGTATAGGAGGAGAAGAGGAGAAGATTCAACAATAAGACAGACTGGGTTCAGGGTATAGGGGGAGACGAGGAGAAGAGTCAACATTAAGACGGGGTTCAGGGTATAGAAGGAGACGAGGAGAAGAGCCAACAATAAGACAGGGTTCAGGGTATAGAAGGAGACGAGGAGAAGTGTCAACATTTAGACAGGGTTCAGGGTATAGGAGGAGAGTCAACATTAAGACAGATGGGGTTCAGGGTATAGGAGGAGATGAGAAGAAGAGTCAACAATAAGACAGTGGGGGTTCAGGGTATAGGAGGAGACGACGGGAAAGAGTTAACAATAAGACAGGGTTCAGGGTATAGAAGGAGACTAGGAGAAGAGTCAACAATAAGACAGGGTTCAGGGTATAGGAGGAGATGAGGCGAAGTGTCAACTATAAGACAGGGTTCAGGGTATAGGAGTAGATGAGGAGAAGAGTCAACAATAAGACAGGGTTCAGGGTATAGGAGGAGATGAGGAGAAGAGTCAACAATAAGACAGAGGGGGTTCAGGGTATAGGAGGAGACGAGGAGAAGAGTCAACATTAAGACAGAGTGGGTTCGGGGTATAGGAGGAGAAGAGTCAACAATAAGACAGAGGGGGTTCAGGGTATAGGAGGAGAAGGGTCAACAATAAGACAGAGGGGGTTCGGGGTAAAGGAGGAGAAGAGTCAACAATAAGACAGAGGGGGTGCAGGGTATAGGAGGAGACGAGGAGAAGAGCCAACAATAAGACAGGGTTCAGGGTATAGAAGGAGACGAGGAGAAGAGTCAACATTAAGACAGGGTTCAGGGTATAGGAGGAGACCAGGAGAAGAGTCAACATTAAGACGGGGTTCACGGTATAGGAGGAGACGAGGATAAGAGCCAACAGTAAGTCAGGGTTCAGGGTATATGAAGGAGACGAGGAGAAGAGTCAACATTAAGACAGTGTTCAGGGTATAGGAGGAGAGTCAACATTAAGACAGTGTTCAGGGTATAGGAGGAGAGTCAACATTAAGACAGATGGGGTTCAGGGTATAGGAGGAAATGAGGAGAAGAGTCAACAATAAGACAGAGGTGGTTCAGGGTATATAGAGGAGAAGAGTCAACAATAAGACAGAGGGGGTTCGGGGTATAGGAGGAGAAGAGTCAACAATAAGACAGAGAGGGTTCAGGGTATAGGAGGAGAAGAGGAGAAGAGTCAACAATAAGACAGGGTTCAGGGTATAGGAGGAGATGACGAGAAGAGTCAATAATAAGACAGAGGGGTTTCAGGGTATAGGAGGAGAAAAGTCAACATTAAGACAGAGGGGGTTCAGGGTATAGAAGGAGATGAGGAGAAGAGTCAACAATAAGACAGAGGGGGTTCAGGGTATAGGAGGAGATGAGGAGAAGAATCAACAACAAGACAGAGGGGGTTCAGGGTATAGGAGGAGACGAGTAGGAGGAGAAGAGGAAACAAGTCAACAATAAGACAGGGTTCAGGGTATAGGAGGAGACGAGGAGAAGTGTCAACATTAAGTCAGGGTTCAGGGTATAGGAGGAGATGAGGAGAAGTGTCAACAATAAGACAGAGGGGCTTCAAGGTATAGGAGGAGACGAGGAGAAGAATCAACAACAAGACAGAGGGGGTTCGGGGTATAGGAGGAGAAGAGTCAACAATAAGACAGAGGGGGTTCAGGGTATAGGAGGAGAAGGGTCAACAATAAGACAGAGGGGGTTCGGGGTAAAGGAGGAGAAGAGTCAACAATAAGACAGAGGGGGTGCAGGGTATAGGAGGAGACGAGGAGAAGAGACAACAATAAGACAGACGGGGTTCAGGGTACAGGGGGAGACGAGGAGAAGAGTCAACATTAAGACAGATGGGGTTCAGGGTATAGGAGGAGATGAGGAGAAGTGTCAACAATAAGACAGAGGGGGTTCAGGGTATAGGAGGTGATGAGGAGAAGAGTCAACAATAAGACAGAGGGGGTTCAGGGTATAGGAGGAGACGAGGAGAAGAGTCAACAATAAGACAGAGGGGGTTCAGGGTATAGGATGAGATCAGGGGAAGAGTCAACATTAAGACGGGGTTTAGGGTATAGAAGGAGACGAGGAGAAGAGCCAACAATAAGACAGGGGTCAGGGTATAGAAGGAGACGAGGAGAAGTGTCAACATTAAGACAGGGTTCAGGGTATAGTAGGAGAGTCAACATTAAGACAGATGGGTTTCAGGGTATAGGAGTAGATGAGAAGAAGAGTCAACAATAAGACAGTGGGGGTTCAGGGTATAGGAGGAGACGAGGAGAAGAGTCAACAATAAGACAGAGGGGGATCAGGGTATAGGAGGAGAAGAGCCAACAATAAGACAGGGTTCAGGGTATAGGAGGAGACGAGGAGAAGAGTCAACATTAAGACAGAGGGGGTTCAGGGTATAGGAGGAGACGAGTAGAAAAGTCAACAATAAGACAGAGGGGGATCAGGGTATAGGAGGAGACGAGGAGAAGAGCCAACAATAAGACAGGGTTCAGGGTATAGGAGGAGACGAGGAGAAGAGCCAACAATAAGACAGGGTTCAGGGTATAGAAGGAGACTAGGAGAAGAGCCAACAATAAGACAGGGTTCAGGGTATAGGAGGAGATGAGGAGAAGAGTCAACAATTAGACAGGGTTCAGGGTATAGGAGGTGATGAGGAGAAGAGTCAACAATAAGACAGAGGGGGTTCAGGGTATAGGAGGAGACGAGTAGAAAAGTCAACAATAAGACAAAGGGGGTTCAGTGTATAGGAGTAGATGAGAAGAGACGAGGAGAAGAGTCAACAATAAGACAGAGGGGGTTCAGGGTATAGGAGGAGAAGAGCCAACAATAAGACAGGGTTCAGGGTATAGGAGGAGAAGAGCCAACAATAAGACAGGGTTCAGGGTATAGGAGGAGACGAGGAGAAGAGCCAACAATAAGACAGAGGGGGTTCAGGGTAGAGGAGGAGAAGAGTCAACAATAAGACAGAGGGGGTTCAGGGTATAGGAGGAGATGAGGAGAAGAGTCAACAATAAGACAGAGGGGGTTCAGGGTATAGGAGGAGACGAGGAGAAGAGTCAACAATAAGACATAGGGGGTTCAGAGTAGAGGAGGAGAAGAGTCAACAATAAGACAGAGGGGGTTCAGGGTATAGGAGATGATGAGGAGAAGAGTCAACAATAAGACAGAGGGGGTTCAGGGTATAGGAGGAGAAGAGTCAACAATAAGACAGAGGGGGTTCAGGGTATAGGAGGAAACGAGGAGAAGAGTCAACAATAAGACATAGGGGGTTCAGAGTAGAGGAGGAGAAGAGTCAACAATAAGACAGAGGGGGTTCAGGGTATAGGAGGAGATGAGGAGAAGAGTCAACAATAAGACAGAGGGGGTTCAGGGTATAGGAGGAGACGAGGAGAAGAGTCAACAATAAGACATAGGGGGTTCAGAGTAGAGGAGGAGAAGAGTCAACAATAAGACAGAGGGGGTTCAGGGTATAGGAGGAGACGAGCCAACAATAAGACAGGGTTCAGGGTATAGGAGGAGAAGAGCCAACTATAAGACAGAGGGGGTTCAGGGTATAGGAGGAAACGAGGAGAAGAGTCAACAATAAGACAGAGGAGGTTCAGGGTATAGGAGGAGACGAGGAGAAGAGTCAACAATAAGACAGAGGGGGTTCAGGGTATAGGAGATGATGAGGAGAAGAGTCAACAATAAGACAGAGGGGGTTCAGGGTATAGGAGATGATGAGGAGAAGAGTCAACAATAAGACAGAGGGGGTTCAGGGTATAGGAGGTGACGAGGAGAAGAGTCAACAATAAGACAAAGGGGGTTCAGGGTATAGGAGGAGACGAGGAGGGTATAGGTATCTCAAGATGCAGGAAGAGAGGGAGCAGGTCTGGGGAGAAGGAGCGATTGAACCAATGAGTGAGGGGTCTGTGAGAGGAGGAGGAGAGTATGGGGGGACCTCTTTGATCCTAAGATTCATGTTCTGGAGAAGGTTGAGCATATCCTTCATGTTTTGGAGAAGGTTGAGCATATCCTTCATGTTTTGGAGAAGGTTGAGCAGATCCTTCATGTCCTGGAGAAGGTTGAGCAGACCCTTCATGTTCTGTGGAGGTTGAGCAGACCCTTCATGTTCTGTGGAGGTTGAGCAGACCCTTCATGTTCTGTGGAGGTTGAGCAGACCCTTCATGTTCTGGAGAAGGTTGAGCAGACCCTTAATGTTCTGGAGAAGGTTGAGCAGACCCTTAATGTTCTGGAGAAGGTTGAGCAGACCCTTCATGTTCTGGAGAAGGTTGAGCAGACCCTTAATGTTCTGGAGAAGGTTGAGCGGACCCTTCATGTTCTGGGGAGGTTGAGCAGACCCTTCATGTTCTGGGGAGGTTGAGCAGACCCTTCATGTTCTGGGGAAGTTGAGCAGACCCTTCATGTTCTGGAGAAGGTTGAGCAGACCCTTCATGTTCTGGGGAGGTTGAGCAGACCCTTCATGTTCTGGGGAGGTTGAGCAGACCCTTCATGTTCTGGGGAGGTTGAGCAGACCCTTCATGTTCTGGAGAAGGTTGAGCAGACCCTTAATGTTCTGGAGAAGGTTGAGCAGACCCTTAATGTTCTGGAGAAGGTTGAGCAGACCCTTCATGTTCTGGAGAAGGTTGAGCAGACCCTTCATGTTCTGGGGAGGTTGAGCAGACCCTTCATGTTCTGGGGAGGTTGAGCAGACCCTTCATGTTCTGGAGAAGGTTGAGCAGACCCTTAATGTTCTGGAGAAGGTTGAGCAGACCCTTCATGTTCTGTGGAGGTTGAGCAGACCCTTCATGTTCTGGAGAAGGTTGAGCAGACCCTTAATGTTCTGGAGAAGGTTGAGCAGACCCTTAATGTTCTGGAGAAGGTTGAGCAGACCCTTCATGTTCTGGGGAAGTTGAGCAGACCCTTCATGTTCTGGAGAAGGTTGAGCAGACCCTTCATGTTCTGGGGAGGTTGAGCAGACCCTTCATGTTCTGGGGAGGTTGAGCAGACCCTTCATGTTCTGGAGAAGGTTGAGCAGACCCTTCATGTTCTGGGGAGGTTGAGCAGACCCTTCATGTTCTGGAGAAGGTTGAGCAGACCATTTTAACTCACTGATTAGGTGGAGAGGTTTGAGGTGGGTGAGGGGGTAGTTGGGGCATTGTATTGGGATGGAGGTTCGCCCCTCTCTTCTGGGGGGCACAGGAGTTAGGAAGGACAGAAGGGAAGGAGGGGAGGGAGTTAGGACCACATTAAATTTGACTGCTGCTACCCAAACGGGCTCAGTGGGACTGCTCAGGGGTGATCGTTCGATCAGAGCAACTGGTATTTTGTGTCGGAAATATCTAGAATGTAGTATTCGAAGGAAACAATGCAGACATTGATGAAGTACAACTCCAATACATAATGGGCAGTTGTTTCTCCAGACAGACTCTGACCTTTGACCCTGATCCTCTCTCTCTCTCTCTCCCTCCTCCAGGTGACCATAGAGGTGGTGGACGGTCTTGAGGAAGCAGAGCCTGAGAAAGGCCTGAAGAAAGAGAACAAACCAAGATGGGCTGCTCCCAACTGGAGAAACTGGTGGAAAACCTCCTCCACCTCGTCCTCGGTCTCGACCCCCCGCAGGCCCGAGGAGCAGGCGCCCTACAGGGGAGAAGGAGAAGGACGAGGGGGAGGTAAAGGAGGAGTTGGTAACACAGAGGATAGTAACTTCCTAAAGCCACTTGGGGACTGGGAGAGCAGAGGAGGCACAGGAGGAGGAGGAGGAGGAGGAGGAGGAGGAGGAGGCACCAGCAAGGCTCAGACTGAATATGGTGAGTGTTGTGTGTGAGGCGGACTGACGGTTCTGGTTCTGATGGGGCCTAGCTACATAGACAGTCTAGAGGTCTGGTTCTGATGGGACCTAGCTACATAGACAGTCTAGAGGTCTGGTTCTGATGGGACCTAGCTACATAGACAGTCTAGAGGTCTGGTTCTGATGGGACCTAGCTACATAGACAGTCTAGAGGTCTGGTTCTGATGGGACCTAGCTACATAGGCAGTCTAGAGGTCTGGTTCTGATGGTACCTAGCTACATAGACAGTCTAGAGGTCTGGTTCTGATGGGACCTAGCTACATAGACAGTCTAGAGGTCTGGTTCTGATGGTACCTAGCTACATAGACAGTCTAGAGGTCTGGTTCTGATGGGACCTAGCTACATAGACAGTCTAGAGGTCTGGTTCTGATGGGACCTAGCTACATAGACAGTCTAGAGGTCTGGTTCTGATGGTACCTAGCTACATAGACAGTCTAGAGGTCTGGTTCTGATGGGACCTAGCTACATAGACAGTCTAGAGGTCTGGTTCTGATGGTACCTAGCTACATAGACAGTCTAGAGGTCTGGTTCTGATGGGACCTAGCTACATAGACAGTCTAGAGGTCTGGTTCTGATGGGACCTAGCTATATAGACAGTCTAGAGGTCTGGTTCTGATGGGACCTAGCTACATAGACAGTCTAGAGGTCTGGTTCTGATGGGACCTAGCTACATAGACAGTCTAGAGGTCTGGCTCTGATGGGACCTAGCTACATAGACAGTCTAGAGGTCTGGTTCTGATGGTACCTAGCTACATAGACAGTCTAGAGGTCTGGTTCTGATGGGACCTAGCTACATAGACAGTCTAGAGGTCTGGTTCTGATGGGACCTAGCTACATAGACAGTCTAGAGGTCTGGTTCTGATGGTACCTAGCTACATAGACAGTCTAGAGGTCTGGTTCTGATGGGACCTAGCTACATAGACAGATAGCTGACACCATAATAACTACAGTGTAGTTAGCAGATAGCTGACACCATAATAACTACAGTGTAGTTAGCTGGCACCATAATAACTACGGTGTAGTTAGCAGATAGCTGACACCATAATAACTACAGTGTAGTTAGCTGGCACCATAATAACTACGGTGTAGTTAGCAGATAGCTGACACCATAATAACTACAGTGTAGTTAGCTGACACCATAATAACTACAGTGTAGTTAGCAGTTAGCTGACACCATAATAACTACAGTGTAGTTAGCAGATAGCTGACACCATAATAACTACAGTGTAGTTAGCTGGCACCATAATAACTACGGTGTAGTTAGCAGATAGCTGACACCATAATAACTACAGTGTAGTTAGCTGACACCATAATAACTACGGTGTAGTTAGCAGATAGCTGACACCATAATAACTACAGTGTAGTTAGCAGATAGCTGACACCATAATAACTACAGTGTAGTTAGCTGACACCATAATAACTACGGTGTAGTTAGCAGATAGCTGACACCATAATAACTACAGTGTAGTTAGACGATAGCTGACACCATAATAACTACAGTGTAGTTAGCTGGCACCATAATAACTACTGTGTAGTTAGCAGTTAGCTGACACCCTAATAACTACAGTGTAGTTAGCTGACACCATAATAACTACAGTGTAGTTAGCTGACACCATAATAACTACAGTGTAGTTAACAGATAGCTGACACCATAATAACTACAGTGTAGTTAACAGATAGCTGACACCATAACAACTACAGTGTAGTTAGCAGATAGCTAACACCATAATAACTACAGTGTAGTTAGCAGATAGCTGACACCCTAATAACTACAGTGTAGTTAGCAGATAGCTGACACCATAATAACTACAGTGTAGTTAGCAGATAGCTGACACCATAATAACTACAGTGTAGTTAGCAGATAGCTGACACCATAATAACTACAGTGTAGTTAGCAGATAGCTGACACCATAATAACTACAGTGTAGTTAGCAGATAGCTGACACCATAATAACTAGATAGAGAACCAGGTAGATAAATCTGCTGTGGAAGAATTCGCCCTCCTCGCGAAGCCGTAACATCCTCAACATCCTCAACCATGTCTCAGCCTGTCCACCGACTCCAACATCACAACAGTTACAGAGGAATGTGGGTGTTATGGAGAGACAAGAAATAGCATTTATCCAACTGTTACGTTATTGTTCAAACTGAAATCCAATGTTTAATTAATCACAGAGGATGGACAACTATCTCGTTGTCTACTATTGGACTGACCTGGTACATCAAGCTGTCTCTCTACAGAAACAGGAGATAGACTAGTGTCCTGTCCAGGGGGTGTCCTGGTACATCAAGCTGTCTCACTACAGAAACAGGAGATAGACTAGTGTCCTGTCCAGGGGGTGTCCTGGTACATCAAGCTGTCTCTACAGAAACAGGAGATAGACTAGTGTCCTGTCCAGGGTGGTGTCCTGTACATCAAGTTGTCTCACTACAGAAACAGGAGATAGGCTAGTGTCCTGTCTAGGGGGTGACCTGGTACATCAAGCTGTCTCACTACAGTAACAGGAGATAGACTAGTGTCCTGTCCAGGGGGTGTCCTGTACATCAAGCTGTCTCACTACAGAAACAGGAGATAGACTAGTGTCCTGTCCAGGGGGTGTCCTGGTACATCAAGCTGTCTCTACAGAAACAGGAGATAGACTGTGATCTCACAGCTGCTCTTACAACAACAACAAAAACACATGAAATATCTGTTTTCACATGTTGAGTTTAAATTTCACATGTAATGTATTCCCATTTGGAGTCCACATGTTAACAACACCGTGTCACATGTGTGGAAAATAACATGTTTTCACCTCACATGTGAATTGAAATGTGCGGTTTCAACATTAAAAACATTCACACGTGGATAATCATATTTGCAGTTCACATGTAACATTCTCCTGATCCCGGACAGGGGGAATGTTTCCGTGATTTTTAAACTGATCCCTTTAATGCTAATTGGAAGTAAAGAGGATTTCTTGGCATTTCAGCCCCCACACTTCCAGGAAAACACTAGATTGAACCAACCTCAGCCCAGACTCATTTGAGTGTGTCTTATGCTAAAATGAAACTATATATATATATATATATATATATATATATATTATTTTTTTTACACCTCATTTGTAATAATTACAGTGTGTTTACCTCCCTGGTTTGTAGTAGAGCTCTCCTGGATTATATTGTTTGTTTTTTTGCCAAATGCTTCCTGGTGTGTTTTTGTAAACACTGAAAACACTCACTCTGCCCTGTGTGTGTGAGTGCGTGTGTAAGCTTGTCTGAGAGTCAAAGTCAAAGGGAACTATTATCCCCCCTCCAAGACCCCATCCTCCCACCATGACATGACCCCCACCCCCCCACCATGACCCCCACCCCCCCACCATGACCCCCACACCTCCTCCATGACCCCACACCCCATCCATGACCCACACCCCATCCATGACCCCCACCCCCCCACCATGACCCCCACACCTCCTCCATGACCCCACACCCCATCCATGACACCCACCCCCCCACCATGACCCCCACGCCTCCTCCATGACCCCCACACCCCATCTATGACCCACACCCCATCCATGACCCCCACCCCCCCACCATGACCCCCACACCTCCTCCATGACCCCACACCCCATCCATGACCGCCACACCCCATCCATGACCCCATCCATGACGCCCACACCCCATCCATGACCCCATCCATGACCCCCACACTCCATCCATGACCCCCACACCCCATCCATGACCCCCACCCCCCCCACCATGACCCTCACATCCCATCCATGACCCCCACCCCCCCACCATGACCCCCACACCCCATCCATGACCCCATCCATGACCCCCATCACCGCATCCATGACCCCACACCCCATCCATGACCCCCCCCCACCATGACCCCCACACCCCATCCATGACCCCACCCTAGACCCACTCCAATTTGCTTACCGCCCAAATAGGTCCACAGATGACGCAATCTCAACCACACTGCACACTGCCCTAACCCATCTGGACAAGAGGAATACCTATGTGAGAATGCTGTTCATCGACTACAACTCGGCATTTAACACCATAGTACCCTCCAAGCTCGTCATCAATCTCGAGACCCTGGGTCTCGACCCCGCCCTGTGCAACTGGGTACTGGACTTCCTGACGGGCCGCCCCCAGGTGGTGAGGGTAGGCAACAACATCTCCACCCCGCTGATCCTCAACACTGGGGCCCCACAAGGGTGCGTTCTGAGCCCTCTCCTGTACTCCCTGTTCACCCACGACTGCGCGGCAACGCACGCTTCCAACTCAATCATCAAGTTTGCGGACGACACAACAGTGGTAGGCTTGATTACCAACAACGACGAGGCGGCCTACAGGGAGGAGGTGAAGGCCCTCGGAGTGTGGTGTCAGGACAATAACCTCACACTCAACGTCAACAAAACTAAGGAGATGATTGTGGACTTCAGGAAACAGCAGAGGGAACACCACCCTATCCACATCGATGGAACAGTAGTGGAGAGAGTAGCAAGTTTTAAGTTCCTCGGCATACACATCACAGACAAACTGAATTGGTCCACTCACACAGACAGCATCGTGAAGAAGGCGCAGCAGCGCCTCTTCAACCTCAGGAGGCTGAAGAAATTTGGCTTGTCACCAAAAGCACTCACAAACTTTTACAGATGCACAATCGAGAGCATCCTGGCGGGCTGTATCACCGCCGGGTACGGCAACTGCTCCGCCCACAACCGTAAGACTCTCCAGAGGGTAGTGATGTCTGCACAACGTATCACCCGGGGCAAACTACCTGCCCTCCAGGACACCTACACCACCCGATGTTACAGGAAGGCCATAAAGATCATCAAGGACAACACCCACCCGAGCCACTGCCTGTTCACCCCGCTATCATCCAGAAGGCGAGGTCAGTACAGGTGCATCAAAGCTGGGACCGAGAGACTGAAAAACAGCTTCTATCTCAAGGCCATCAGACTGTTAAACAGCCACCACTAACATTGAGTGGCTGCTGCCAACACACTGACTCAACTCCAGCCACTTCAATAATGGGAATTGATGGGAAAGGATGTAAAATATATCACTAGCCACTTTAAACAATGCTACCTAATATAATGTTTACATACCCTACATTATTCATCTCAATCCTCTAATACATGTATCACTAGCCACTTTAACTATGCCACTTTGTTTACTGTATCTTGCCTATTCTGCTCTGCACCATCACTCATTCATATCTTTATGTACATATTCTTTATCCCCTTACACTGTGTATAAGATATTAGTTTTGGAATTGTTAGTTAGATTACTTGTTGGTTATTACTGCATTGTCAGAACTGGAAGCACAAGCATTTCGCTACACTCACATTAACATATGCTAACCATGTGTATGTGACAAATAAAATTTGATTTGATTTGATGACCCCCACACCCCATCCATGACCCCACACCCCATCCATGACCCCACCACCATGACCCCACACCCCATCCATGACCCCCTACACCCATCCATGACCCCCAACACCACATCCATGACCCCCACACGCCTTACATGACCCCACACCCCCAATCACACCCCCATCCATAACGCCCACTCCCCCATCCATAAATGACCCCCACACCCCTTACATGACCCCACACCCCCAATCACACCCCCATCCATAACGCCCACTCCCCCATCCATAAATGACCCCCACACGCCTTACATGACCCCACACCCCCAATCACACCCCCATCCATAACGCCCACTCCCCCATCCATAAATGACCCCCACACCCCTTACATGACCCCACACCCCCAATCACTCCCCCATCCATTACCCACCCACACCCCATCCATGACCCCCACATCCCATCCATGACCCCTCACACTCCTTCCATGACCCCCACACCCCCTTCCATGACCTCCCACACCCCATCCATGAACCCCACACCGCCCTCCATGACCCCCACCCCCCCTACATGACCCCCACCCCCCTACATGACCCCATCCATGACCTCCCACACCCCCTCCATGACCTCCCACACCCCATCCATGAACCCCACATCCCCCTCCATGACCCCCACCCTTCTCCATGGCCCCTCACACTCCCTCCATGACCCTTCCGTCCATGACCCCAGTACACTGACTCATTACTACCTCGTAACCCAGTACACTGACTCATTACTACCTCGTACCCCAGTACACTGACTCACTACTACCTCGTACCCCAGTACACCGACTCACTACTACCTCGTACCCCAGTACACTGACTCACTAATACCTCGTACCCCAGTACACTGACTCACTAATACCTCGTACCCCAGTACACTGACTCACTACTACCTCATACCCCAGGACACCGACTCACTACTACCTCGTACCCCAGGACACTGACTCACTACTACCTCGTACCCCAGGACACTGACTCACTACTACCTCGTACCCCAGGACACTGACTCACTACTACCTCGTACCCCAGTACACTGACTCACTACTACCTCGTATCCCAGTACACTGACTCACTACTACCTCGTGCCCCAGGACACTGACTCACTACTACCTCGTACCCCAGTACACTGACTCACTACTACCTCGTGCCCCAGGACACTGACTCACTACTACCTCGTACCCCAGTACACTGACTCAGTAATACCTCGTACCCCAGTACACTGACTCACTACTACCTCGTACCCCAGTACACTGACTCACTACTACCTCGTACCCCAGTACACTGACTCACTACTACCTCGTACCCCAGGACACCGACTCACTACTACCTCGTACCCCAGTACACTGACTCACTACTACCTCGTACTCCAGTACACTGACTCACTACTACCTCGTACCCCAGTACACTGACTCGATACCTGTACTACTTCTATATAGCCTCTTTTTTGTTATTTATTGTGGTACTATTTTCTTTTCATTTATTTGTTAATTTTCATACTTTTTAACTGCATTGTTGGGAAACGGCTCGTAAGTAAACATTTCACTGTATAGTCGTTTTTGTTGATGTTGATCTCTCTCTCTCTCTCTCACCCCCCCCTCTCTCGCGCTCCTCTCCAGACTATATAGACGGAGAGGGTGACTGGAGTAACTGGTCTCCATGCAGTGTAACCTGTAAGAACGGGAACCAGAAGAGGACCAGGTCATGTGGTTATGCCTGCACTGCCACTGAGTCACGCACCTGTGACATGCCATCCTGCCCAGGTGAGGACAGTGTGACAGGCTGTGTTCTGAGCGCCCTGATTGAGGCAGCTTGCTGACCTGCCCAGGTGAGGACAGTGTGACAGGCTGTGTTCTGAACGCCCTGATTGAGGCAGCTTGCTGACCTGCCCAGGTGAGGACAGTGTGACAGGCTGTGTGTTCTAAACCCCCTGATTGAGGCAGCTTGCTGACCTGCCCAGGTGAGGACAGTGTGACAGGCTGTGTTCTAAACCCCCTGATTGAGGCAGCTTGCTGACCTGCCCAGGTGAGGACAGTGTGACAGGCTGTGTTCTGAACGCCCTGATTGAGGCAGCTTGCTGACCTGCCCAGGTGAGGACAGTGTGACAGGCTGTGTTCTGAACGCCCTGATTGAGGCAGCTTGCTGACCTGCCCAGGTGAGGACAGTGTGACAGGCTGTGTGTTCTAAACCCCCTGATTGAGGCAGCTTGCTGACCTGCCCAGGTGAGGACAGTGTGACAGGCTGTGTGTGCTAAACCCCCTGATTGAGGCAGCTTGCTGACCAGCCCAGGTGAGGACAGTGTGACAGGCTGTGTTTTTAACCCCCTGATTGAGGCAGCTTGCTGACCTGCCCAGGTGAGGACAGTGTGACAGGCTGTGTGTTCTAAACCCCCTGATTGAGGCAGCTTGCTGACCTGCCCAGGTGAGGAGAGTGTGACAGGCTGTGTGTTCTAAACCCCCTGATTGAGGCAGCTTGCTGACCTGCCCAGGTGAGGACAGTGTGACAGGCTGTGTGTGCTAAACCCCCTGATTGAGGCAGTTTGCTGACCTGCCCAGGTGAGGACAGTGTGACAGGCTGTGTTCTGAATCTTTTTTTCGTGTCATTGGATCCAGGTCACATGTTTAAATGGTCACTGTCATATTTACATGTATTTTTTATTTTTACGGGTGATAAATACCTGTAGATTATTTAAAGGGATGACAAATACCTGTAGATTATTAAAGGGATGATAAATACCTGTAGATTATTTAAGGGTTGATAAATACCTGTAGATTATTAAAGGGATGACAAATACCTCTAGATTATTAAAGGGATTATAAATACCTGTAGATTATTAAAGGGATGATAAATACCTGTAGATTTTTAAAGGGATGACAAATACCTCGATTATTAAAGGGATGATAAATACCTGTATATATTTAAAGGGATGACAAATACCTCTAGATTTTTAAAGGGATGACAAATACCTCTAGATTATTTAAGGGATAATATATACCTGTAGATATTTAAAGGGATGATAAATACCTGTATATTTTTAAAGGGATGATAAATACCTGTAGATATTTAAGGGATGATAAATACCTGTAGATATTTAAAGGGATGATAAATACCTGTAGATATTTAAAGGGATGATAAATACCTGTAGATATTTAAAGGGATGATAAATACCTGTAGATATTTAAAGGGATGATAAATACCTGTATATTTTTAAAGGGATGATAAATACCTGTAGATTTTTTTAAATTAACATCACTTCAGTATTATAGGAGGTCAGAGTGACACAGGAAATACACGGGGTGTGAAACAGGAAACAGAAAGTACACGGCGTGTGAAACAGGAAGCAGAAAGTACACGGTGTGTTTACTGTCCTTACATCTTTCATCCTGTTGCATCATTAACTGACCGTGTGTCTGTCTCAAGGTATTGAAGATGCGTTCAAGACAGCCGCCACTGAGGTCAGTCTGCTGGCTGGAACCGATGAGTTCAACGCTACAGAGCTCTTTGGTGTCGGTAAGTCTCTTCTTTCAGGAGTCATTTTCCCCTCATGTATCTAAACATCAGGTTTCCTCCACTGTCAAACGCAACAGCGATTCTATTCAGCATTAATGTCCAGATCAGGGTTACTTTCTGAATTGACCTCAAACAGTGGCCCAGTCCTCCCAGACAGCCCAATGATTTGTGAGGATATGTCTGTTCTAGTCAATATATTTCCATGGCCCAGTCCTCCAGTGCAGCCCATTGATTTGTAAGGATATGTCTGTCCTAGTCAATATATTTCTATGGCCCAGTCCTTCCGGGGCCCACTCATCATTCTTTCTCATTCTACATCAGGACAGGAAGAGAGCCAAGCATTCTGTAATGTTCTGCTCTCTGTGTCTGTTCCAATATCCTCAGTTAGCCAGGAGAAAAGAACCCATCAAATAAATAGCTAGGCTAGCACACTTATGCATCCTCCCATTCCCATCTTGTATGAGACAGAGACAGAGAGAGAGAGAGAATGGGGGTGAGAGAGAAAGAGAGAGACAGGGTGCAGAGGTGACTAACTAACCCTGTCTCTTCTAGACCCAGACAGCTGTAGGGAGAGATCCAGACTAACTAACCCTGTCTCTTCTAGACCCAGACAGTTGTAGGGAGAGGTCCAGACTAACTAACCCTGTCTCTTCTAGACCCAGACAGTTGTAGGGAGAGGTCCAGACTAACTAACCCTGTCTCTTCTAGACCCAGACAGCTGTAGGGAGAGATCCAGACTAACTAACTCTCTCTTCTAGACCCAGACAGCTGTAGGGAGAGATCCAGACTAACTCTGTCTCTGCTAGACCCAGACAGCTGTAGGGAGAGATCCAGACTAACTCTGTCTCTTCAAGACCCAGACAGCTGTCGGGAGAGATCCAGACTAACTCTGTCTCTTCTAGACACAGACAGCTGTAGGGAGAGATCCAGACTAACTCTGTCTCTTCTAGACCCAGACAGCTGTAGGGAGAGATCCAGACTAACTAACTCTTCTAGACCCAGACAGCTGTAGGGAGAGATCCAGACTAACTCTGTCTCTTCTAGACACAGACAGCTGTAGGGAGAGATCCAGACTAACTAACTCTTCTAGACCCAGACAGCTGTAGGGAGAGATCCAGACTAACTAACTCTCTTCTAGACCCAGACAGCTGTAGGGAGAGATCCAGACTAACTCTGTCTCTTCTAGACCCAGACAGCTGTAGGGAGAGATCCAGACTAACTCTGTCTCTTCTAGACCCAGACAGCTGTAGGGAGAGATCCAGACTAACTCTGTCTCTTCTAGACCCAGACAGCTGTAGGGAGAGATCCAGACTAACTCTGTCTCTTCTAGACCCAGACAGCTGTAGGGAGAGATCCAGACTAACTCTGTCTCTTCTAGACACAGACAGCTGTAGGGAGAGATCCAGACTAACTCTGTCTCTTCTAGACCCAGACAGCTGTAGGGAGAGATCCAGACTAACTAACTCTGTATCTGTCTCTTCTAGACCTAGACAGCTGTAGGGAGAGATCCAGACTAACTTACTCTTCTAGACCCAGACAGTTGTAGGGAAAGATCCAGACTAACTTACTCTTCTAGACCCAGACAGCTGTAGGGAGAGATCCAGACTAACTGTCTCTTCTAGACCCAGACAGCTGTAGGGAGAGATCCAGACTAACTTACTCATCTAGACCCAGACAGTTGTAGGGAGAGATCCAGACTAACTTACTCTTCTAGACCCAGACAGTTGTAGGGAGAGATCCAGACTAACTTACTCATCTAGACCCAGACAGCTGTAGGGAGAGATCCAGACTAACTCTGTCTCTTCTAGACCCAGACAGCTGTAGGGAGAGATCCAGACTAACTAACTCTGTCTCTTCTAGACCCAGACAGCTGTAGGGAGAGATCCAGACTAACTCTGTCTCTCTCTGCTAGACCCAGACAGCTGTAGGGAGAGATCCAGACTAACTAACTCTGTCTCTTCTAGACCCAGACAGCTGTAGGGAGAGATCCAGACTAACTCTGTCTCTCTCTTCTAGACCCAGACAGCTGTAGGGAGAGATCCAGACTAACTATGTCTCTCTCTGCTAGACCCAGACAGCTGTAGGGAGAGATCCAGACTAACTCTGTCTCTACTAGACCCAGACAGCTGTAGGGAGAGATCCAGACTAACTCTGTCTCTCTCTGCTAGAACCAGACAGCTGTACTGAGAGATCCAGACTAACTAACTCTGTCTCTGCTAGACCCAGACAGCTGTAGGGAGAGATCCAGACTAACTCTCTGTCTTCTAGACCCAGACAGCTGTAGGGAGAGATCCAGACTAACTCTGTCTCTCTCTTCTAGACCCAGACAGCTGTAGGGAGAGATCCAGACTAACTAACTCTGTCTCTGCTAGACCCAGACAGCTGTAGGGAGAGATCCAGACTAACTATGTCTCTCTCTTCTAGACCCAGACAGCTGTAGGGAGAGATCCAGACTAACTAACTCTTCTAGACCCAGACAGCTGTAGGGAGAGATCCGGACTAACTAACTCTGTCTCTGCTAGACCCAGACAGCTGTAGGGAGAGATCCAGACTAACTAACTCTGTCTCTGCTAGACCCAGACAGCTGTAGGGAGAGATCCAGACTAACTCTCTGTCTTCTAGACCCAGACAGCTGTAGGGAGAGATCCAGACTAACTCTGTCTCCCTCTTCTAGATCCAGACAGCTGTAGGGAGAGATCCAGACTAACTCTGTCTCTCTCTGCTAGACCCAGACAGCTGTAGGGAGAGATCCAGACTAACTAACTCTGTCTCTGCTAGACCCAGACAGCTGTAGGGTGAGATCCAGACTAACTCTCTGTCTTCTAGACCCAGACAGCTGTAGGGAGAGATCCAGACTAACTCTGTCTCTCTCTTCTAGACCCAGACAACTGTAGGGAGAGATCCAGACTAACTCTCTGTCTTCTAGACCCAGACAGCTGTAGGGAGAGATCCAGACTAACTCTGTCTCTTCTAGACCCAGACAGCTGTAGGGAGAGATCCAGACTAGCTCTGTCTCTCTCTGCTAGACCCAGACAGCTGTAGGGAGAGATCCAGACTAACTAACTCTGACTCTGCTAGACCCAGACAGCTGTAGGGAGAGATCCGGACTAACTCTCTGTCTTCTAGACCCAGACAGCTGTAGGGAGAGATCCAGACTAACTAACTCTGTCTCTGCTAGACCCAGACAGCTGTAGGGAGAGATCCAGACTAACTATGTCTCTTCTAGACCCAGACAGCTGTAGGGAGAGATCCAGACTAACTCTGTCTTTGCTAGACCCAGACAGCTGTAGGGAGAGATCCAGACTAACTCTGTCTCTTCTAGACCCAGACAGCTGTAGGGAGAGATCCAGACTAATTCTGTCTCTGCTAGACCCAGACAGCTGTAGGGAGAGATCCAGACTAACTCTCTCTCTTCTAGACCCAGACAGCTGTAGTGAGAGATCCAGACTAACTCTGTCTCTCTCTTCTAGACCCAGACAGCTGTAGGGAGAGATCCAGACTAACTAACTCTGTCTCTGCTAGACCCAGACAGCTGTAGGGAGAAATCCAGACTAACTCTCTGTCTTCTAGACCCAGACAGCTGTAGGGAGAGATCCAGACTAACTAACTCTTCTAGACCCAGACAGCTGTAGGAGAGAACCAGACTAACTAACTCTGTCTCTGCTAGACCCAGACAGCTGTAGGGAGAGATCCAGACTAACTCTGTCTCTGCTAGACCCAGACAGCTGTAGGGAGAGATCCAGACTAACTCTGTCTCTGCTAGACCCAGACAGCTGTAGGGAGAGATCCAGACTAACTAACTCTGTCTCTGCTAGACCCAGACAGCTGTAGGGAGAGATCCAGACTAACTCTCTGTCTTCTAGACCCAGACAGCTGTAGGGAGAGATCCAGACTAACTCTGTCTCTCTCTTCTAGACCCAGACAGCTGTAGGGAGAGATCCAGACTAACTAACTCTGTCTCTGCTAGACCCAGACAGCTGTAGGGAGAGATCCAGACTAACTATGTCTCTCTCTTCTAGACCCAGACAGCTGTAGGGAGAGATCCAGACTAACTATGTCTCTCTCTTCTAGACCCAGACAGCTGTAGGGAGAGATCCAGACTAACTAACTCTTCTAGACCCAGACAGCTGTAGGGAGAGATCCAGACTAACTAACTCTTCTAGACCCAGACAGCTGTAGGGAGAGAACCAGACTAACTAACTCTGTCTCTGCTAGACCCAGACAGCTGTAGGGAGAGATCCAGACTAACTCTGTCTCTGCTAGACCCAGACAGCTGTAGGGAGAGATCCAGACTAACTCTGTCTCTGCTAGACCCAGACAGCTGTAGGGAGAGATCCAGACTAACTAACTCTGTCTCTGCTAGACCCAGACAGCTGTAGGGAGAGATCCAGACTAACTCTCTGTCTTCTAGACCCAGACAGCTGTAGGGAGAGATCCAGACTAACTCTGTCTCTCTCTTCTAGACCCAGACAGCTGTAGGGAGAGATCCAGACTAAATAACTCTGTCTCTGCTAGACCCAGACAGCTGTAGGGAGAGATCCAGACTAACTCTCTGTCTTCTAGACCCAGACAGCTGTAGGGAGAGATCCAGACTAACTATGTCTCTCTCTTCTAGACCCAGACAGCTGTAGGGAGAGATCCAGACTAACTATGTCTCTCTCTGCTAGACCCAGACAGCTGTAGGGAGAGATCCAGACTAACTCTGTCTCTACTAGACCCAGACAGCTGTAGGGAGAGATCCAGACTAACTCTGTCTCTCTCTGCTAGAACCAGACAGCTGTAGGGAGAGATCCAGACTAACTAACTCTGTCTCTGCTAGACCCAGACAGCTGTAGGGAGAGATCCAGACTAACTCTCTGTCTTCTAGACCCAGACAGCTGTAGGGAGAGATCCAGACTAACTCTGTCTCCCTCTTCTAGATCCAGACAGCTGTAGGGAGAGATCCAGACTAACTCTGTCTCTCTCTGCTAGACCCAGACAGCTGTAGGGAGAGATCCAGACTAACTAACCCTGTCTCTGCTAGACCCAGACAGCTGTAGGGTGAGATCCAGACTAACTCTCTGTCTTCTAGACCCAGACAGCTGTAGGGAGAGATCCAGACTAACTCTGTCTCTCTCTTCTAGACCCAGACAACTGTAGGGAGAGATCCAGACTAACTCTCTGTCTTCTAGACCCAGACAGCTGTAGGGAGAGATCCAGACTAACTCTGTCTCTCTCTTCTAGACCCAGACAGCTGTAGGGAGAGATCCAGACTAACTCTGTCTCTCTCTGCTAGACCCAGACAGCTGTAGGGAGAGATCCAGACTAACTAACTCTGTCTCTGCTAGACCCAGACAGCTGTAGGGAGAGATCCAGACTAACTATGTCTCTTCTAGACCCAGACAGCTGTAGGGAGAGATCCAGACTAACTCTGTCTTTGCTAGACCCAGACAGCTGTAGGGAGAGATCCAGACTAACTCTGTCTCTTCTAGACCCAGACAGCTGTAGGGAGATCCAGACTAATTCTGTCTCTGCTAGACCCAGACAGCTGTAGGGAGAGATCCAGACTAACTGTCTCTCTTCTAGACCCAGACAGCTGTAGGGAGAGATCCAGACTAACTCTGTCTCTCTCTTCTAGACCCAGACAGCTGTAGGGAGAGATCCAGACTAACTCTGTCTCTCTCTGCTAGACCCAGACAGCTGTAGGGAGAGATCCAGACTAACTAACTCTGTCTCTGCTAGACCCAGACAGCTGTAGGGAGAAATCCAGACTAACTCTCTGTCTTCTAGACCCAGACAGCTGTAGGGAGAGATCCAGACTAACTAACTCTTCTAGACCCAGACAGCTGTAGGGAGAGAACCAGACTAACTAACTCTGTCTCTGCTAGACCCAGACAGCTGTAGGGAGAGATCCAGACTAACTCTGTCTCTGCTAGACCCAGACAGCTGTAGGGAGAGATCCAGACTAACTCTGTCTCTGCTAGACCCAGACAGCTGTAGGGAGAGATCCAGACTAACTAACTCTGTCTCTGCTAGACCCAGACAGCTGTAGGGAGAGATCCAGACTAACTCTCTGTCTTCTAGACCCAGACAGCTGTAGGGAGAGATCCAGACTAACTCTGTCTCTCTCTTCTAGACCCAGACAGCTGTAGGGAGAGATCCAGACTAACTAACTCTGTCTCTGCTAGACCCAGACAGCTGTAGGGAGAGATCCAGACTAACTCTCTGTCTTCTAGACCCAGACAGCTGTAGGGAGAGATCCAGACTAACTATGTCTCTCTCTTCTAGACCCAGACAGCTGTAGGGAGAGATCCAGACTAACTAACTCTTCTAGACCCAGACAGCTGTAGGGAGAGATCCAGACTAACTAACTCTGTCTCTGCTAGACCCAGACAGCTGTAGGGAGAGATCCAGACTAACTCTGTCTCTGCTAGACCCAGACAGCTGTAGGGAGAGATCCAGACTAACTCTGTCTCTGCTAGACCCAGACAGCTGTAGGGAGAGATCCAGACTAACTAACTCTGTCTCTGCTAGACCCAGACAGCTGTAGGGAGAGATCCAGACTAACTCTCTGTCTTCTAGACCCAGACAGCTGTAGGGAGAGATCCAGACTAACTCTGTCTCTCTCTTCTAGACCCAGACAGCTGTAGGGAGATCCAGACTAACTAACTCTGTCTCTGCTAGACCCAGACAGCTGTAGGGAGAGATCCAGACTAACTCTCTGTCTTCTAGACCCAGACAGCTGTAGGGAGAGATCCAGACTAACTATGTCTCTCTCTTCTAGACCCAGACAGCTGTAGGGAGAGATCCAGACTAACTAACTCTTCTAGACCCAGACAGCTGTAGGGAGAGATCCAGACTAACTAACTCTGTCTCTGCTAGACCCAGACAGCTGTAGGGAGAGATCCAGACTAACTCTCTGTCTTCTAGACCCAGACAGCTGTAGGGAGAGATCCAGACTAACTCTGTCTCCCTCTTCTAGATCCAGACAGCTGTAGGGAGAGATCCAGACTAACTCTGTCTCTCTCTGCTAGACCCAGACAGCTGTAGGGAGAGATCCAGACTAACTAACCCTGTCTCTGCTAGACCCAGACAGCTGTAGGGTGAGATCCAGACTAACTCTCTGTCTTCTAGACCCAGACAGCTGTAGGGAGAGATCCAGACTAACTATGTCTCTCTCTTCTAGACCCAGACAGCTGTAGGGAGAGATCCAGACTAACTAACTCTTCTAGACCCAGACAGCTGTAGGGAGAGATCCAGACTAGCTCTGTCTCTCTCTGCTAGACCCAGACAGCTGTAGGGAGAGATCCGGACTAACTCTCTGTCTTCTAGACCCAGACAGCTGTAGGGAGAGATCCAGACTAACTAACTCTGTCTCTGCTAGACCCAGACAGCTGTAGGGAGATCCAGACTAACTATGTCTCTTCTAGACCCAGACAGCTGTAGGGAGAGATCCAGACTAACTCTGTCTCTGCTAGACCCAGACAGCTGTAGGGAGAGATCCAGACTAACTCTGTCTCTTCTAGACCCAGACAGCTGTAGGGAGAGATCCAGACTAACTCTGTCTCTGCTAGACCCAGACAGCTGTAGGGAGAGATCCAGACTAACTCTCTCTCTTCTAGACCCAGACAGCTGTAGTGAGAGATCCAGACTAACTCTGTCTCTCTCTTCTAGACCCAGACAGCTGTAGGGAGAGATCCAGACTAACTCTGTCTCTCTCTGCTAGACCCAGACAGCTGTAGGGAGATCCAGACTAACTAACTCTGTCTCTGCTAGACCCAGACAGCTGTAGGGAGAAATCCAGACTAACTCTCTGTCTTCTAGACCCAGACAGCTGTAGGGAGAGATCCAGACTAACTCTGTCTCTCTCTGCTAGACCCAGACAGCTGTAGGGAGAGATCCAGACTAACTAACTCTGTCTCTGCTAGACCCAGACAGCTGTAGGGAGAAATCCAGACTAACTCTCTGTCTTCTAGACCCAGACAGCTGTAGGGAGAGATCCAGACTAACTAACTCTTCTAGACCCAGACAGCTGTAGGGAGAGATCCAGACTAACTAACTCTGTCTCTGCTAGACCCAGACAGCTGTAGGGAGAGATCCAGACTAACTCTGTCTCTGCTAGACCCAGACAGCTGTAGGGAGAGATCCAGACTAACTGTCTCTGCTAGACCCAGACAGCTGTAGGGAGAGATCCAGACTAACTCTGTCTCTTCTAGACCCAGACAGCTGTAGGGAGAGATCCAGACTAACTCTGTCTCTGCTAGACCCAGACAGCTGTAGGGAGAGATCCAGACTAACTCTCTCTTCTAGACCCAGACAGCTGTAGTGAGAGATCCAGACTAACTCTGTCTCTCTCCTCTACACCCAGACAGCTGTAGGGAGAGATCCAGACTAACTCTGTCTCTCTCTGCTAGACCCAGACAGCTGTAGGGAGAGATCCAGACTAACTAACTCTGTCTCTGCTAGACCCAGACAGCTGTAGGGAGAAATCCAGACTAACTCTCTGTCTTCTAGACCCAGACAGCTGTAGGGAGAGATCCAGACTAACTCTGTCTCTCTCTGCTAGACCCAGACAGCTGTAGGGAGAGATCCAGACTAACTAACTCTGTCTCTGCTAGACCCAGACAGCTGTAGGGAGAAATCCAGACTAACTCTCTGTCTTCTAGACCCAGACAGCTGTAGGGAGAGATCCAGACTAACTAACTCTTCTAGACCCAGACAGCTGTAGGGAGAGATCCAGACTAACTAACTCTGTCTCTGCTAGACCCAGACAGCTGTAGGGAGAGATCCAGACTAACTCTGTCTCTGCTAGACCCAGACAGCTGTAGGGAGAGATCCAGACTAACTCTGTCTCTCTCTTCTAGACCCAGACAGCTGTAGGGAGAGATCCAGACTAACTATGTCTCTTCTAGACCCAGACAGCTGTAGGGAGAGATCCAGACTAACTCTGTCTTTGCTAGACCCAGACAGCTGTAGGGAGAGATCCAGACTAACTCTGTCTCTTCTAGACCCAGACAGCTGTAGGGAGAGATCCAGACTAATTCTGTCTCTGCTAGACCCAGACAGCTGTAGGGAGAGATCCAGACTAACTCTCTCTCTTCTAGACCCAGACAGCTGTAGTGAGAGATCCAGACTAACTCTGTCTCTCTCTTCTAGACCCAGACAGCTGTAGGGAGAGATCCAGACTAACTCTGTCTCTCTCTGCTAGACCCAGACAGCTGTAGGGAGAGATCCAGACTAACTAACTCTGCCTCTGCTAGACCCAGACAGCTGTAGGGAGAAATCCAGACTAACTCTCTGTCTTCTAGACCCAGACAGCTGTAGGGAGAGATCCAGACTAACTAACTCTTCTAGACCCAGACAGCTGTAGGGAGAGAACCAGACTAACTAACTCTGTCTCTGCTAGACCCAGACAGCTGTAGGGAGAGATCCAGACTAACTCTGTCTCTGCTAGACCCAGACAGCTGTAGGGAGAGATCCAGACTAACTCTGTCTCTGCTAGACCCAGACAGCTGTAGGGAGAGATCCAGACTAACTAACTCTGTCTCTGCTAGACCCAGACAGCTGTAGGGAGAGATCCAGACTAACTCTCTGTCTTCTAGACCCAGACAGCTGTAGGGAGAGATCCAGACTAACTCTGTCTCTCTCTTCTAGACCCAGACAGCTGTAGGGAGAGATCCAGACTAACTAACTCTGTCTCTGCTAGACCCAGACAGCTGTAGGGAGAGATCCAGACTAACTATGTCTCACTCTTCTAGACCCAGACAGCTGTAGGGAGAGATCCATACTAACTATGTCTCTCTTCTAGACCCAGACAGCTGTAGGGAGAGATCCAGACTAACTAACTCTTCTAGACCCAGACAGCTGTAGGGAGAGATCCAGACTAACTAACTCTGTCTCTGCTAGACCCAGACAGCTGTAGGGAGAGATCCAGACTAACTCTGTCTCTGCTAGACCCAGACAGCTGTAGGGAGAGATCCAGACTAACTCTGTCTCTGCTAGACCCAGACAGCTGTAGGGAGAGATCCAGACTAACTAACTCTGTCTCTGCTAGACCCAGACAGCTGTAGGGAGAGATCCAGACTAACTCTCTGTCTTCTAGACCCAGACAGCTGTAGGGAGAGATCCAGACTAACTCTGTCTCTCTCTTCTAGACCCAGACAGCTGTAGGGAGAGATCCAGACTAACTAACTCTGTCTCTGCTAGACCCAGACAGCTGTAGGGAGAGATCCAGACTAACTCTCTGTCTTCTAGACCCAGACAGCTGTAGGGAGAGATCCAGACTAACTATGTCTCTCTCTTCTAGACCCAGACAGCTGTAGGGAGAGATCCAGACTAACTATGTCTCTCTCTGCTAGACCCAGACAGCTGTAGGGAGAGATCCAGACTAACTCTGTCTCTACTAGACCCAGACAGCTGTAGGGAGAGATCCAGACTAACTCTGTCTCTCTCTGCTAGAACCAGACAGCTGTACTGAGAGATCCAGACTAACTAACTCTGTCTCTGCTAGACCCAGACAGCTGTAGGGAGAGATCCAGACTAACTCTCTGTCTTCTAGACCCAGACAGCTGTAGGGAGAGATCCAGACTAACTCTGTCTCCCTCTTCTAGATCCAGACAGCTGTAGGGAGAGATCCAGACTAACTCTGTCTCTCTCTGCTAGACCCAGACAGCTGTAGGGAGAGATCCAGACTAACTAACCCTGTCTCTGCTAGACCCAGACAGCTGTAGGGAGAGATCCAGACTAACTCTGTCTCCCTCTTCTAGATCCAGACAGCTGTAGGGAGAGATCCAGACTAACTCTGTCTCTCTCTGCTAGACCCAGACAGCTGTAGGGAGAGATCCAGACTAACTAACCCTGTCTCTGCTAGACCCAGACAGCTGTAGGGTGAGATCCAGACTAACTCTCTGTCTTCTAGACCCAGACAGCTGTAGGGAGAGATCCAGACTAACTCTGTCTCTCTCTTCTAGACCCAGACAACTGTAGGGAGAGATCCAGACTAACTCTCTGTCTTCTAGACCCAGACAGCTGTAGGGAGAGATCCAGACTAACTCTGTCTCTCTCTTCTAGACCCAGACAGCTGTAGGGAGAGATCCAGACTAACTCTGTCTCTCTCTGCTAGACCCAGACAGCTGTAGGGAGAGATCCAGACTAACTAACTCTGTCTCTGCTAGACCCAGACAGCTGTAGGGAGAGATCCAGACTAACTATGTCTCTTCTAGACCCAGACAGCTGTAGGGAGAGATCCAGACTAACTCTGTCTTTGCTAGACCCAGACAGCTGTAGGGAGAGATCCAGACTAACTCTGTCTCTTCTAGACCCAGACAGCTGTAGGGAGAGATCCAGACTAATTCTGTCTCTGCTAGACCCAGACAGCTGTAGGGAGAGATCCAGACTAACTCTCTCTCTTCTAGACCCAGACAGCTGTAGTGAGAGATCCAGACTAACTCTGTCTCTCTCTTCTAGACCCAGACAGCTGTAGGGAGAGATCCAGACTAACTCTGTCTCTCTCTGCTAGACCCAGACAGCTGTAGGGAGAGATCCAGACTAACTAACTCTGTCTCTGCTAGACCCAGACAGCTGTAGGGAGAAATCCAGACTAACTCTCTGTCTTCTAGACCCAGACAGCTGTAGGGAGAGATCCAGACTAACTAACTCTTCTAGACCCAGACAGCTGTAGGGAGAGAACCAGACTAACTAACTCTGTCTCTGCTAGACCCAGACAGCTGTAGGGAGAGATCCAGACTAACTCTGTCTCTGCTAGACCCAGACAGCTGTAGGGAGAGATCCAGACTAACTCTGTCTCTGCTAGACCCAGACAGCTGTAGGGAGAGATCCAGACTAACTAACTCTGTCTCTGCTAGACCCAGACAGCTGTAGGGAGAGATCCAGACTAACTCTCTGTCTTCTAGACCCAGACAGCTGTAGGGAGAGATCCAGACTAACTCTGTCTCTCTCTTCTAGACCCAGACAGCTGTAGGGAGAGATCCAGACTAACTAACTCTGTCTCTGCTAGACCCAGACAGCTGTAGGGAGAGATCCAGACTAACTCTCTGTCTTCTAGACCCAGACAGCTGTAGGGAGAGATCCAGACTAACTATGTCTCTCTCTTCTAGACCCAGACAGCTGTAGGGAGAGATCCAGACTAACTAACTCTTCTAGACCCAGACAGCTGTAGGGAGAGATCCAGACTAACTAACTCTGTCTCTGCTAGACCCAGACAGCTGTAGGGAGAGATCCAGACTAACTCTGTCTCTGCTAGACCCAGACAGCTGTAGGGAGAGATCCAGACTAACTCTGTCTCTGCTAGACCCAGACAGCTGTAGGGAGAGATCCAGACTAACTAACTCTGTCTCTGCTAGACCCAGACAGCTGTAGGGAGAGATCCAGACTAACTCTCTGTCTTCTAGACCCAGACAGCTGTAGGGAGAGATCCAGACTAACTCTGTCTCTCTCTTCTAGACCCAGACAGCTGTAGGGAGAGATCCAGACTAACTAACTCTGTCTCTGCTAGACCCAGACAGCTGTAGGGAGAGATCCAGACTAACTCTCTGTCTTCTAGACCCAGACAGCTGTAGGGAGAGATCCAGACTAACTATGTCTCTCTCTTCTAGACCCAGACAGCTGTAGGGAGAGATCCAGACTAACTAACTCTTCTAGACCCAGACAGCTGTAGGGAGAGATCCAGACTAACTAACTCTGTCTCTGCTAGACCCAGACAGCTGTAGGGAGAGATCCAGACTAACTCTCTGTCTTCTAGACCCAGACAGCTGTAGGGAGAGATCCAGACTAACTCTGTCTCCTCTTCTAGATCCAGACAGCTGTAGGGAGAGATCCAGACTAACTCTGTCTCTCTCTGCTAGACCCAGACAGCTGTAGGGAGAGATCCAGACTAACTAACCCTGTCTCTGCTAGACCCAGACAGCTGTAGGGTGAGATCCAGACTAACTCTCTGTCTTCTAGACCCAGACAGCTGTAGGGAGAGATCCAGACTAACTATGTCTCTCTCTTCTAGACCCAGACAGCTGTAGGGAGAGATCCAGACTAACTAACTCTTCTAGACCCAGACAGCTGTAGGGAGAGATCCAGACTAGCTCTGTCTCTCTCTGCTAGACCCAGACAGCTGTAGGGAGAGATCCGGACTAACTCTCTGTCTTCTAGACCCAGACAGCTGTAGGGAGAGATCCAGACTAACTAACTCTGTCTCTGCTAGACCCAGACAGCTGTAGGGAGAGATCCAGACTAACTATGTCTCTTCTAGACCCAGACAGCTGTAGGGAGAGATCCAGACTAACTCTGTCTCTGCTAGACCCAGACAGCTGTAGGGAGAGATCCAGACTAACTCTGTCTCTTCTAGACCCAGACAGCTGTAGGGAGAGATCCAGACTAACTCTGTCTCTGCTAGACCCAGACAGCTGTAGGGAGAGATCCAGACTAACTCTCTCTCTTCTAGACCCAGACAGCTGTAGTGAGAGATCCAGACTAACTCTGTCTCTCTCTTCTAGACCCAGACAGCTGTAGGGAGAGATCCAGACTAACTCTGTCTCTCTCTGCTAGACCCAGACAGCTGTAGGGAGAGATCCAGACTAACTAACTCTGTCTCTGCTAGACCCAGACAGCTGTAGGGAGAAATCCAGACTAACTCTCTGTCTTCTAGACCCAGACAGCTGTAGGGAGAGATCCAGACTAACTCTGTCTCTCTCTGCTAGACCCAGACAGCTGTAGGGAGAGATCCAGACTAACTAACTCTGTCTCTGCTAGACCCAGACAGCTGTAGGGAGAAATCCAGACTAACTCTCTGTCTTCTAGACCCAGACAGCTGTAGGGAGAGATCCAGACTAACTAACTCTTCTAGACCCAGACAGCTGTAGGGAGAGATCCAGACTAACTAACTCTGTCTCTGCTAGACCCAGACAGCTGTAGGGAGAGATCCAGACTAACTCTGTCTCTGCTAGACCCAGACAGCTGTAGGGAGAGATCCAGACTAACTGTCTCTGCTAGACCCAGACAGCTGTAGGGAGAGATCCAGACTAACTCTGTCTCTTCTAGACCCAGACAGCTGTAGGGAGAGATCCAGACTAACTCTGTCTCTGCTAGACCCAGACAGCTGTAGGGAGAGATCCAGACTAACTCTCTCTCTTCTAGACCCAGACAGCTGTAGTGAGAGATCCAGACTAACTCTGTCTCTCTCCTCTACACCCAGACAGCTGTAGGGAGAGATCCAGACTAACTCTGTCTCTCTCTGCTAGACCCAGACAGCTGTAGGGAGAGATCCAGACTAACTAACTCTGTCTCTGCTAGACCCAGACAGCTGTAGGGAGAAATCCAGACTAACTCTCTGTCTTCTAGACCCAGACAGCTGTAGGGAGAGATCCAGACTAACTCTGTCTCTCTCTGCTAGACCCAGACAGCTGTAGGGAGAGATCCAGACTAACTAACTCTGTCTCTGCTAGACCCAGACAGCTGTAGGGAGAAATCCAGACTAACTCTCTGTCTTCTAGACCCAGACAGCTGTAGGGAGAGATCCAGACTAACTAACTCTTCTAGACCCAGACAGCTGTAGGGAGAGATCCAGACTAACTAACTCTGTCTCTGCTAGACCCAGACAGCTGTAGGGAGAGATCCAGACTAACTCTGTCTCTGCTAGACCCAGACAGCTGTAGGGAGAGATCCAGACTAACTCTGTCTCTGCTAGACCCAGACAGCTGTAGTGAGAGATCCAGACTAACTAACTCTGTCTCTGCTAGACCCAGACAGCTGTAGGGAGAGATCCAGACTAACTCTGTCTCTGCTAGACCCAGACAGCTGTAGGGAGAGATCCAGACTAACTAACTCTGTCTCTTCTAGACACGGACAGCTGTGAACGCTGGATGAACTGTAAATCTGAGTTCCTGAAGAAATACATGACCAAAGTCTCCAACGACCTCCCCAGCTGCCCCTGCTCCTACCCCACCGAGGTGGCCTACAGCACGGCCGACGTCCCCGACCCCGCCACAAGCCGGGACTTCCGCTGGAAAGACGCCAGCGGCCCCAAGGAGAAACTAGAGATCTACAAACCCACGGCCCGGTACTGCATCCGCTCCATGTTAACTCTAGAGTCCACTACTCTGGCCGCACAGCACTGCTGCTACAATGACAACATGAAGCTCATCACCCGGGGTAAAGGAGCAGGAACACCCAACCTCATCAGCAATGAGTTCTCTGCTGACCTCCACTACAAGGTCGACGTCCTGCCCTGGATCATCTGTAAGGGGGACTGGAGTCGCTATAACCAGGTCAGGCCTCCTAACAACGGGCAGAAATGTCCAGACAACCCGCTGGATGAGGATTATCACAAACAGGTGGAGGACGCTCGAGAGTTTTAGAACTGGAGAGATGAACATGTGAAAGAGGAGAAAGAGAGAGAGAGAAAAAAAAATGAAAACGATCTGAGAAATGTTTATGAATCTGGTACTTCAATTGGTGCTTCAAACCATCCGTGAGTGTTTTTAGACTTTGGAACCAGGACTGTCTGTTGATCAGCCAACGTGATGAAGAGACAACTTGAACACGATGAACTGTTCTCGTCTTCACCATAATCACAGTCTATAAGTCATGTCAGGTCTTTATTTCTATGACATATCAAATCAAATTATATTCAAAGTAAAACTGTATGATGGATTTTTGACAAATATTTTTTCTGATAATAATTCTATAAATGTTTGGTTTAAAAGGGATAGCTTGGTTTAGCTTCATAAAAAGGGAAAATTACTTTTCATGTTTTAGATTTGTTTTGTAAGTTTTTAGTTTGTTTCTGATTGGCCAGAAGGAGAGCACAGGGATTCTTAATTGGCTGAATCATCAGATCCAAATCTCCATGTTTTGAGTCACACCCTCTCAACCTATCAGAAGAGAGAGAGAGAGAGACCCCTGACCTATCAGAAGAGAGAGAGAGAGAGAGAGAGACATCCCTGACCTATCAGAAGAGAGAGAGAGACATCCCTGACCTATCAGAAGAGACATAAGAGAGACATCCCTGACCTATCAGAAGAGACAGAGAAGATCCCTGATCTATCAGAAGAGAGAGAGATAGAGAGACAGAGAAGATCCCTGACCTATCAGAAGAGAGAGAGAGACATACCTGACCTATCAGAAGAGAGAGAGATCCCTGACCTATCAGAAGAGAGAGAGAGACATACCTGACCTATCAGAAGAGAGAGAGATCCCTGACCTATCAGAAGCGAGAGACAGAGAGAGATCCCTGACCTATCAGAAGCGAGAGACAGAGAGAGAGAGATCCCTGACCTATCAGAAGCGAGAGACAGAGAAAGAGAGATCCCTGACCTATCAAAAGCGAGAGAGAGAGAGAGAGATCCCTGACCTATCAGAAGCGAGAGAGAGAGAGAGAGAGATCCCTGACCTATCAGAATCAGAAAGTGTCTTTGTGCTGTGGATATCACAGTTGTAACTGCGTGTAAAGGAGTCTTGTAACATCCAGAATCTACAGAGCGATGGGTTAGCATTCTGCTCATTGGTAGCTGTAATATTCAGGTTTCCATATTTGTTCCCATGTATGCTTCTACGCTTGTTTATTTAGCATGCCGTTTTTCTTCTTCTTTACCCAATCTCCCCTCTTCCGTATCGATTCCTCCCTCCAGATCATTATCTCCGGTATAACAAAAAAAACGCGTTATTTTTGTAGAGTATTTATTAAGCTGTAGATGTATGTCCCAAAATGTTGGGTGTCCATGATCGTTGTCGTTGATTGGTTTCTGACTAGATGCTAACTTGAGATGGGACCCGCACTCAAACGAAATCATCACGATTGGCTTAAATCGTTCATTGATTGATATTGATCAGAGATTTTCAGCCAAAAACATGGATTGAGCCGCTCATCTCCAGTTAGGATTCGGCCCAAAAAGAAAACAAGAATAGGAAATGTGTGAATACAGCTGTACGGGAAAAAAGATTGTGATATGAATGTTTAAATAAAAAATGTTTAAATAAAAAACATGAAGTAAAATGTAAGAGATAATGTACTTCCTGTATTTAATTTGTTCTATTAGTTTTATCTGTCCATTTATAATGGCGGTCTGTTCATAATGTGTAGGAGCCAGATTATACAGTCAGTAAAAAGAGGAATAAACAGAACACAACCTCTGAGATTTTTATAGAATAGGACTATTATCAAGTTTGTTTTAGGAATTAGGATGACTTGTTATTGGGATGACTTGTTATTGGGATGACGTGTTATTGGGATGACTTGTTATTGGGATGACTTGTTATTGGGATGACTTGTTATTAGGATGACTTGTTATTGGGATGACGTGTTATTGGGATGACTTGTTATTGGGATGACTTGTTATTAGGATGACTTGTTATTGGGATGACTTGTTATTGGGATGACTTGTTATTAGGATGACTTGTTATTGGGATGACTTGTTATTGGGATGACTTGTTATTGGGATGACTTGTTATTGGGATGACTTGTTATAAGGATAACTATCTTGTTATTGGGATGACTTGTTATTGGGATGACTTGTTATTGGGATGACTTGTTATTGGGATGACTTGTTATTGGGATGACTTGTTATTGGGATGACTTGTTATTGGGATGACTTGTTATTGGGATGACGTGTTATTGGGATGACTTGTTATTGGGATGACTTGTTATTAGGATGACTTGTTATTGGGATGACGTGTTATTGGGATGACTTGTTATTGGGATGACTTGTTATTAGGATGACTTGTTATTGGGATGACTTGTTATTGGGATGACTTGTTATTGGGATGACTTGTTATTGGGATGACTTGTTATAAGGATAACTATCTTGTTATTGGGATGACTTGTTATTGGGATGACTTGTTATTGGGATGACTTGTTATTGGGATGACTTGTTATTGGGATGACTTGTTATTGGGATGACTTGTTATAAGGATAACTATCTTGTTATTGGGATGACTTGTTATTGGGATGACTGGTTATTGGGATGACTTGTTATTAGTATGACTGGTTATAAGGATAACTATCTTGTTATTGGGATGACTTGTTATTGGGATGACTTGTTATAAGGATAACTATCTTGTTATTGGGATGACTGGTTATTGGGATGACTGGTTATTGGGATGACTTGTTATTAGTATGACTGGTTATAAGGATAACTATCTTGTTATTGGGATGACTTGTTATCGGGATGACTGGTTATTGGGATGACTGGTTATTGGGATGACTTGTTATTAGTATGACTGGTTATTGGGATGACTTGTTATTGGGATGACTGGTTATTGGGATGACTTGTTATTGGGATGACTTGTTATTGGGATGACTTGTTATTGGGATGACTTGTTATTGGGATGACTTGTTATTGGGATGACTGGTTATTGGGATGACTGGTTATTGGGATGACTTGTTATTAGGATGACTTGTTATTGGGATGACTTGTTATTAGGATGACTGGTTATTGGGATGACTGGTTATTGGGATGACTGGTTATTAGGATGACTTGTTATTAGGATGACTTGTTATAAGGATGACTATCTTGTTATTGGGATGACTGGTTATTGGGATGACTGGTTATTAGGATGACTTGTTATTAGGATGACTGGTTATTTAGATGACTTGTTATTAGGATGACTGGTTATTGGGATGACTTGTTATTAGGATGACTTGTTATTGGGATAACTATCTTGTTATTGGGATGACTTGTTATTGGGATGACTTGTTATTAGGATGACTTGTTATTGGGATGACAGGTTATTGGGATGACTTGTTATTGGGATGACTGGTTATTGGGATGACTGGTTATTGGGATGACTTGTTATTAGGATGACTTGTTATTGGGATGACTTGTTATTAGGATGACTGGTTATTGGGATGACTGGTTATTGGGATGACTGGTTATTAGGATGACTTGTTATTAGGATGACTTGTTATAAGGATGACTATCTTGTTATTGGGATGACTTGTTATTGGGATGACAGGTTATTGGGATGACTTGTTATTGGGATGACTGGTTATTGGGATGACTGGTTATTGGGATGACTTGTTATTGGGATGACTTGTTATTAGGATGACTTGTTATTGGGATGACTTGTTATTGGGATGACTGGTTATTGGGATGACTTGTTATTAGCTTTCCTTCGCTGCTGTCAGGGAAATCTATCAGGGGAAAACGTATACGAACAGCTTAAGGCAGCGACATGGATCACATTCTTCGTCTTCGGCATGTATCCTGGAATTCCTCTGAGTCATTCCTCGGAGAGTATGAACACTGCACACATTCACACACACACGACACACACACACACAACACTTACACGCGTGTAAATGCACGCATGGAGCAGACAGGGCCCTCTGATCATTCCCTGAGGTGTGTATGTGTGTGTGCGTGTTTGTGTGTGTGTGAACATACCCTAAGTGTTACAATCATTGTGACACAGAGAAATCCATTCATGCTGGCCTCATTCCTCAGAGCCTGTAGTGGTGTGTGTCTTCATGCTGGCCTCATTCCTCAGAGCCTGTAGTGGTGTGTGTCTTCATGCTGGCCTCATTCCTCAGAGCCTGTAGTGGTTTGTGTCTTCATGCTGGCCTCATTCCTCAGAGCCTGTAGTGGTGTGTGTCTTCATGCTGGCCTCATTCCTCAGAGCCTGTAGTGGTTTGTGTCTTCATGCTGGCCTCATTCCTCAGAGCCTGTAGTGGTGTGTGTCTTCATGCTGGCCTCATTCCTCAGAGCCTGTAGTGGTTTGTGTCTTCATGCTGGCCTCATTCCTCAGAGCCTGTAGTGGTGTGTGTCTTCATGCTGGCCTCATTCCTCAGAGCCTGTAGTGGTGTGTGTCTTCATGCTGGCCTCATTCCTCAGAGCCTGTAGTGGTGTGTGTCTTCATGCTGGCCTCATTCCTCAGAGCCTGTAGTGGTGTGTGTCTTCATGCTGGCCTCATTCCTCAGAGCCTGTAGTGGTGTGTGTCTTCGTGCTGGCCTCATTCCTCAGAGCCTGTAGTGGTGTGTGTCTTCATGCTGGCCTCATTCCTCAGAGACTGTAGTGGTGTGTGTCTTCATGCTGGCCTCATTCCTCAGAGACTGTAGTGGTGTGTGCCTTCATGCTGGCCTCATTCCTCAGAGACTGTAGTGGTGTGTGTCTTCATGCTGGCCTCATTCCTCAGAGACTGTAGTGGTGTGTGCCTTCATGCTGGCCTCATTCCTCAGAGACTGTAGTGGTGTGTGCCTTCATGCTGGCCTCATTCCTCAGAGACTGTAGTGGTGTGTGCCTTCATGCTGGCCTCATTCCTCAGAGACTGTAGTGGTGTGTGTCTTCATGCTGGCCTCATTCCTCAGAGACTGTAGTGGTGTGTGTCTCAGCCTCAGCCGGGCTGTTGTATCAGGGTCCTCTCTGTCTGTCTCTCTCTTTCTGTCTCTCTCTCTCTTTCTGTCTCTCTCAGTCTCTCTCTCTCTGTCTCTCTCTCTCTCTCTCTCTCTCTGTCTCTCTCTGTCTCTCTCTCTCTGTCTCTCTCTGTCTCTCTCTCTCTCTGTCTCTCTCTGTCTCTCTTTCTCTATCTCTCTCTCTGTCTGTCTCTCTCTCTAGTGTCTGTCTCTCACTCTGTCTCTCTGTCTGGCTCTCAATTTAATGGGCTTTATTGGCATGGAGAAACATACGTTGACATTGCCATAGCAACTGAAGTAAATAATATACAGAAGTGAAATAAACCATAAAAATGAACAGTAAACATTACACTCACAAAGTCCCAAAAGAATCAAGACATTACAGATGTCATAGTATGTGTATATACAATGTTGTAACGATGTGCAAATGGGAAAATAAGTAAACATAAATCTCGCCTCCCCCCCCCCTCTCTCAGCAGGTCACAGCACGTTCCAGCTCAGCTCCACACCCCTCAGGCACTCCTTCATTCATTCTCCACAACCACTCATACTGAATGTCTTGCTTACACACACACACACACACACACTGAATGTCATCCTTACAATCACTCACACACACACACACACACACTGAATGTCATCCTTACAATCACTCACACACACACACACACACTGAATGTCTTCCTTACAATCACACACACACACACACTGAATGTCATCCTTACAATCACTCACACACACACACACACACTGAATGTCTTCCTTAAAATCACACACACACACACACACTGAATGTCATCCTTACAATCACTCACACACACACACACACACACACACACTGAATGTCTTCCTTACAATCACACACACACACACACACTGAATGTCATCCTTACAATCACTCACACACACACACACACACACACTGAATGTCTTCCTTACAATCACTCACACACACACACACTGAATGTCATCCTTACAATCACGTAGCCTGCTGTTCTTCACAACGATGTTCCTATACCATTGGATCATACTATCAGGATCTCACTCAAACATCATTGAAAAGAGAAGCGGTTACTCACATCTATAAGATGCGCGGTCAAGTGTTAAAACATTTTAATTTAAAATAATTAAAAAGAGTTGTTGCAGATCTTTAGAATGTCTCAAAGCGATAGCATGATGTTTGTTTGGTCTATAGCAGAGTGATAGCATGATGTTTGGTCTATAGCAGAGCGATAGCATGATGTTTGTTTGGTCTACAGCAGAGTGATAGCATGATGTTTGTTTGGTCTATAGCAGAGTGATAGCATGATGTTTGTTTGGTCTATAGCAGAGTGATAGCATGATGTTTGTTTGGTCTATAGCAGAGTGATAGCATGATTTTTGTTTGGTCTACAGCAGAGCGATAGCATGATGTTTGTTTGGTCTACAGCAGAGCGATAGCATGATGTTTGTTTGGTCTATAGCAGAGCGATAGCATGATGTTTGTTTGGTCTACAGCAGAGCGATAGCATGATGTTTGTTTGGTCTACAGCAGAGCGATAGCATGATGTTTGTTTGGTCTACAGCAGAGCGATAGCATTATGTTTGTTTGGTCTACAGCAGAGCGATAGCATGATGTTTGTTTGGCCTACAGCAGAGTGATAGCATGATGTTTGTTTGGCCTACAGCAGAGTGATAGCATTATGTTTGTTTGGTCTACAGCAGAGCGATAGCATTATGTTTGTTTGGTCTACAGCAGAGCGATAGCATGATGTTTGTTTGGTCTACAGCAGAGCGATAGCATGATGTTTGTTTGGTCTACAGCAGAGCGATAGCATGATGTTTGTTTGGTCTACAGCAGAGTGATAGCATGATGTTTGTTTGGCCTACAGCAGAGTGATAGCATGATGTTTGTTTGGTCTACAGCAAAGCGATAGCATGATGTTTGTTTGGCCTACAGCAGAGTGATGTTTGTTTGGCCTACAGCAAAATGATAGCATGATGTTTGGTCTACAGCAGAGCGATAGCATGATGTTTGTTTGGTCTACAGCAGAGCGATAGCATGATGTTTGTTTGGTCTACAGCAGAGCGATAGCATGATGTTTGTTTGGTCTACAGCAGAGTGATAGCATGATGTTTGTTTGGCCTACAGCAGAGTGATAGCATGATGTTTGTTTGGTCTACAGCAAAGCGATAGCATGATGTTTGTTTGGCCTACAGCAGAGTGATGTTTGTTTGGCCTACAGCAAAATGATAGCATGATGTTTGGTCTACAGCAGAGCGATAGCATGATGTTTGTTTGGCCTACAGCAGAGTGATGTTTGTTTGGCCTACAGCAAAGCGATAGCATGATGTTTGTTGGGCCTACAGCAGAGTGATGTTTGTTTGGCCTACAGCAAAATGATAGCATGATGTTTGGTCTACAGCAGAGCGATAGCATGATGTTTGTTAGGCCTACAGCAGAGTGATGTTTGTTTGGCCTACAGCAAAGAGATAACATGATGTTTGTTTGGCCTACAGCAAAGCGATAGCATGATGTTTGGTCTATAGCAAAGCGATAGCATGATGTTTGGCCTACAGCAAAGTGACAGCATGATGTTTGTTTGGTCTATAGCAGAGTGATAGCATGATGTTTGTTTGGTCTATAGCAGAGTGATAGCATGATTTTTGTTTGGTCTACAGCAGAGCGATAGCATGATGTTTGTTTGGTCTACAGCAGAGCGATAGCATGATGTTTGTTTGGTCTATAGCAGAGCGATAGCATGATGTTTATTTGGTCTACAGCAGAGCGATAGCATGATGTTTGTTTGGTCTACAGCAGAGCGATAGCATGATGTTTGTTTGGTCTACAGCAGAGCGATAGCATTATGTTTGTTTGGTCTACAGCAGAGCGATAGCATGATGTTTGTTTGGCCTACAGCAGAGTGATAGCATGATGTTTGTTTGGCCTACAGCAGAGTGATAGCATTATGTTTGTTTGGTCTACAGCAGAGCGATAGCATTATGTTTGTTTGGTCTACAGCAGAGCGATAGCATGATGTTTGTTTGGTCTACAGCAGAGCGATAGCATGATGTTTGTTTGGTCTACAGCAGAGCGATAGCATGATGTTTGTTTGGTCTACAGCAGAGTGATAGCATGATGTTTGTTTGGCCTACAGCAGAGTGATAGCATGATGTTTGTTTGGTCTACAGCAAAGCGATAGCATGATGTTTGTTTGGCCTACAGCAGAGTGATGTTTGTTTGGCCTACAGCAAAATGATAGCATGATGTTTGGTCTACAGCAGAGCGATAGCATGATGTTTGTTTGGTCTACAGCAGAGCGATAGCATGATGTTTGTTTGGTCTACAGCAGAGCGATAGCATGATGTTTGTTTGGTCTACAGCAGAGTGATAGCATGATGTTTGTTTGGCCTACAGCAGAGTGATAGCATGATGTTTGTTTGGTCTACAGCAAAGCGATAGCATGATGTTTGTTTGGCCTACAGCAGAGTGATGTTTGTTTGGCCTACAGCAAAATGATAGCATGATGTTTGGTCTACAGCAGAGCGATAGCATGATGTTTGTTTGGCCTACAGCAGAGTGATGTTTGTTTGGCCTACAGCAAAGCGATAGCATGATGTTTGTTGGGCCTACAGCAGAGTGATGTTTGTTTGGCCTACAGCAAAATGATAGCATGATGTTTGGTCTACAGCAGAGCGATAGCATGATGTTTGTTAGGCCTACAGCAGAGTGATGTTTGTTTGGCCTACAGCAAAGAGATAACATGATGTTTGTTTGGCCTACAGCAAAGCGATAGCATGATGTTTGGTCTATAGCAAAGCGATAGCATGATGTTTGGCCTACAGCAAAGTGACAGCATGATGTTTGTTTGGCCTGCAGCAGAGTGATAGCATGATGTTTGGTCTACAGCAAAGCAATAACATGATGTTTGTTTGGTCTACAGCAAAGCGATAGCATGATGTTTGTTTGGCCTACAGCAAAGAGATAGCATGATGTTTGGTCTTCAGCAGAGTGATAGCATGATGTGTGTTTGGCCTATAGCAAAGCGATAGCATGTTTGTTTGTTTGGCCTATAGCAAAGCGATAGCATGTTTGTTTGTTTGGCCTACAGCAGAGTGATAGCATGATATTTGTTTGGCCTACAGCAAAGCGATAGCATGATGTTTGTTTGGCCTATAGAAGAGTGATAGCATGATGTTTGTTTGGCCTACAGCAGAGTGATAGCATGATGTTTGGCCTACAGCAGAGTGATAGCATGATGTTTGTTTGGCCTACAGCAAAACGATAGCATGATGTTTGTTTGGCCTACAGCAGAGTGATAGCATGATGTTTGTTTGGCCTACAGCAAAGCGATAGCATGATGTTTGGCCTACAGCAGAGTGATAGCATGATGTTTGTTTGGCCTACAGCAAAGCGATAGCATGATGTTTGTTTGGCCTACAGCAGAGTGATAGCATGATGTTTGGCCTACAGCAGAGTGATAGCATGATGTTTGTTTGGCCTATAGAAGAGTGATAGCATGATGTTTGTTTGGCCTACAGCAGAGTGATAGCATGATGTTTGTTTGGTCTACAGCAGAGCGATAGCATGATGTTTGTTTGGTCTACAGCAGAGCGATAGCATGATGTTTGTTTGGTCTACAGCAGAGTGATAGCATGATGTTTGTTTGGCCTACAGCAGAGTGATAGCATGATGTTTGTTTGGTCTACAGCAAAGCGATAGCATGATGTTTGTTTGGCCTACAGCAGAGTGATGTTTGTTTGGCCTACAGCAAAATGATAGCATGATGTTTGGTCTACAGCAGAGCGATAGCATGATGTTTGTTTGGCCTACAGCAGAGTGATGTTTGTTTGGCCTACAGCAAAGCGATAGCATGATGTTTGTTGGGCCTACAGCAGAGTGATGTTTGTTTGGCCTACAGCAAAATGATAGCATGATGTTTGGTCTACAGCAGAGCGATAGCATGATGTTTGTTAGGCCTACAGCAGAGTGATGTTTGTTTGGCCTACAGCAAAGAGATAACATGATGTTTGTTTGGCCTACAGCAAAGCGATAGCATGATGTTTGGTCTATAGCAAAGCGATAGCATGATGTTTGGCCTACAGCAAAGTGACAGCATGATGTTTGTTTGGCCTGCAGCAGAGTGATAGCATGATGTTTGGTCTACAGCAAAGCGATAGCATGATGTTTGTTTGGTCTACAGCAAAGCGATAGCATGATGTTTGTTTGGCCTACAGCAAAGAGATAGCATGATGTTTGTTTGGTCTACAGCAGAGTGATAGCATGATGTTTGTTTGGCCTACAGCAGAGCGATGGCATGATATTTGGTCTTCAGCAGAGTGATAGCATGATGTGTGTTTGGCCTATAGCAAAGCGATAGCATGTTTGTTTGTTTGGCCTATAGCAAAGCGATAGCATGTTTGTTTGTTTGGCCTACAGCAGAGTGATAGCATGATATTTGTTTGGCCTACAGCAAAGCGATAGCATGATGTTTGTTTGGCCTATAGAAGAGTGATAGCATGATGTTTGTTTGGCCTACAGCAGAGTGATAGCATGATGTTTGGCCTACAGCAGAGTGATAGCATGATGTTTGTTTGGCCTACAGCAAAACGATAGCATGATGTTTGTTTGGCCTACAGCAGAGTGATAGCATGATGTTTGTTTGGCCTACAGCAAAGCGATAGCATGATGTTTGGCCTACAGCAGAGTGATAGCATGATGTTTGTTTGGCCTACAGCAAAGCGATAGCATGATGTTTGTTTGGCCTACAGCAGAGTGATAGCATGACATTTGTTTGGCCTACAGCAGAGTGATAGCATGATGTTTGGCCTACAGCAGAGTGATAGCATGATGTTTGGCCTACAGCAGAGTGATAGCATGAAGTTTGTTTGGCCTACAGCAAAGCGATAGCTTGATGTTTGTTTGGCATACAGCAGAGTGATAGCTTGATGTTTGTTTGGCCTACAGCAAAGCGATAGCATGATGTTTGGCCTACAGCAGAGTGATAGCATGATGTTTGTTTGGCCTACAGCAAAGCGATAGCATGATGTTTGTTTGGCCTATAGCAAAGTGATAGCATGATGTTTGTTTGGCCTACTGCAAAGTGATAGCATGATGTTTGTTTGGCCAACAGCAAAGCAATAGCATGTTTGTTTGGTCTACAGCAAAGCGATAGCATGATGTTTTTTGGCCTACAGCAACGCGATAGCATGATGTTTGTTTGGCCTACAGCAAAGCGATAGCATGATGTTTGTTTGGCCTACAGCAAAGCGATAGCATGATGTTTGTTTGGCCTACAGCAGAGCTATAGCATGATGTTTGTTTGGTCTACAGCAAAGCGATAGCATGATGTTTGGTCTATAGCAAAGCGATAGCATGATGTTTGTTTGGTCTACAGCAAAGCGATAGCATGATGTTTGGTCTATAGCAAAGCGATAGCATGATGTTTGGCCTACAGCAAAGTGATAGCATGATGTTTGTTTGGCCTACAGCAGAGTGATAGCATGATGTTTGGTCAACAGCAAAGCGATAGCATGATGTTTGTTTGGTCTACAGCAAACGATAGCATGATGTTTGTTTGGCCTACAGCAAAGCGATAGCATGATGTTTGTTTGGTCTACAGCAGAGCGATAGCATTATGTTTGTTTGGTCTACAGCAGAGCGATAGCATGATGTTTGTTTGGCCTACAGCAGAGTGATAGCATGATGTTTGTTTGGCCTACAGCAGAGTGATAGCATTATGTTTGTTTGGTCTACAGCAGAGCGATAGCATTATGTTTGTTTGGTCTACAGCAGAGCGATAGCATGATGTTTGTTTGGTCTACAGCAGAGCGATAGCATGATGTTTGTTTGGTCTACAGCAGAGCGATAGCATGATGTTTGTTTGGTCTACAGCAGAGTGATAGCATGATGTTTGTTTGGCCTACAGCAGAGTGATAGCATTATGTTTGTTTGGTCTACAGCAGAGCGATAGCATTATGTTTGTTTGGTCTACAGCAGAGCGATAGCATGATGTTTGTTTGGTCTACAGCAGAGCGATAGCATGATGTTTGTTTGGTCTACAGCAGAGCGATAGCATGATGTTTGTTTGGTCTACAGCAAAGCGATAGCATGATGTTTGTTTGGCCTACAGCAGAGTGATGTTTGTTTGGCCTACAGCAAAATGATAGCATGATGTTTGGTCTACAGCAGAGCGATAGCATGATGTTTGTTTGGTCTACAGCAGAGCGATAGCATGATGTTTGTTTGGTCTACAGCAGAGCGATAGCATGATGTTTGTTTGGTCTACAGCAGAGTGATAGCATGATGTTTGTTTGGCCTACAGCAGAGTGATAGCATGATGTTTGTTTGGTCTACAGCAAAGCGATAGCATGATGTTTGTTTGGCCTACAGCAGAGTGATGTTTGTTTGGCCTACAGCAAAATGATAGCATGATGTTTGGTCTACAGCAGAGCGATAGCATGATGTTTGTTAGGCCTACAGCAGAGTGATGTTTGTTTGGCCTACAGCAAAGAGATAACATGATGTTTGTTTGGCCTACAGCAAAGCGATAGCATGATGTTTGGTCTATAGCAAAGCGATAGCATGATGTTTGGCCTACAGCAAAGTGACAGCATGATGTTTGTTTGGCCTGCAGCAGAGTGATAGCATGATGTTTGGTCTACAGCAAAGCAATAACATGATGTTTGTTTGGTCTACAGCAAAGCGATAGCATGATGTTTGTTTGGCCTACAGCAAAGAGATAGCATGATGTTTGGTCTTCAGCAGAGTGATAGCATGATGTGTGTTTGGCCTATAGCAAAGCGATAGCATGTTTGTTTGTTTGGCCTATAGCAAAGCGATAGCATGTTTGTTTGTTTGGCCTACAGCAGAGTGATAGCATGATATTTGTTTGGCCTACAGCAAAGCGATAGCATGATGTTTGTTTGGCCTATAGAAGAGTGATAGCATGATGTTTGTTTGGCCTACAGCAGAGTGATAGCATGATGTTTGGCCTACAGCAGAGTGATAGCATGATGTTTGTTTGGCCTACAGCAAAGCGATAGCATGATGTTTGGCCTACAGCAGAGTGATAGCATGATGTTTGTTTGGCCTACAGCAAAGCGATAGCATGATGTTTGTTTGGCCTACAGCAGAGTGATAGCATGACATTTGTTTGGCCTACAGCAGAGTGATAGCATGATGTTTGGCCTACAGCAGAGTGATAGCATGATGTTTGGCCTACAGCAGAGTGATAGCATGATGTTTGTTTGGCCTATAGAAGAGTGATAGCATGATGTTTGTTTGGCCTACAGCAGAGTGATAGCATTATGTTTGTTTGGTCTACAGCAGAGCGATAGCATGATGTTTGTTTGGTCTACAGCAGAGCGATAGCATGATGTTTGTTTGGTCTACAGCAGAGCTATAGCATGATGTTTGTTTGGTCTACAGCAGAGCGATAGCATGATGTTTGTTTGGTCTACAGCAGAGTGATAGCATGATGTTTGTTTGGCCTACAGCAGAGTGATAGCATGATGTTTGTTTGGTCTACAGCAAAGCGATAGCATGATGTTTGTTTGGCCTACAGCAGAGTGATGTTTGTTTGGCCTACAGCAAAATGATAGCATGATGTTTGGTCTACAGCAGAGCGATATCATGATGTTTGTTTGGCCTACAGCAGAGTGATGTTTGTTTGGCCTACAGCAAAGCGATAGCATGATGTTTGTTGGGCCTACAGCAGAGTGATGTTTGTTTGGCCTACAGCAAAATGATAGCATGATGTTTGGTCTACAGCAGAGCGATAGCATGATGTTTGTTAGGCCTACAGCAGAGTGATGTTTGTTTGGCCTACAGCAAAGAGATAACATGATGTTTGTTTGGCCTACAGCAAAGCGATAGCATGATGTTTGGTCTATAGCAAAGCGATAGCATGATGTTTGGCCTACAGCAAAGTGACAGCATGATGTTTGTTTGGCCTGCAGCAGAGTGATAGCATGATGTTTGGTCTACAGCAAAGCGATAGCATGATGTTTGTTTGGTCTACAGCAAAGCGATAGCATGATGTTTGTTTGGCCTACAGCAAAGAGATAGCATGATGTTTGTTTGGTCTACAGCAGAGTGATAGCATGATGTTTGTTTGGCCTACAGCAGAGCGATGGCATGATATTTGGTCTTCAGCAGAGTGATAGCATGATGTGTGTTTGGCCTATAGCAAAGCGATAGCATGTTTGTTTGTTTGGCCTATAGCAAAGCGATAGCATGTTTGTTTGTTTGGCCTACAGCAGAGTGATAGCATGATATTTGTTTGGCCTACAGCAAAGCGATAGCATGATGTTTGTTTGGCCTATAGAAGAGTGATAGCATGATGTTTGTTTGGCCTACAGCAGAGTGATAGCATGATGTTTGGCCTACAGCAGAGTGATAGCATGATGTTTGTTTGGCCTACAGTAAAACGATAGCATGATGTTTGTTTGGCCTACAGCAGAGTGATAGCATGATGTTTGTTTGGCCTACAGCAAAGCGATAGCATGATGTTTGGCCTACAGCAGAGTGATAGCATGATGTTTGTTTGGCCTACAGCAAAGCGATAGCATGATGTTTGTTTGGCCTACAGCAGAGTGATAGCATGACATTTGTTTGGCCTACAGCAGAGTGATAGCATGATGTTTGGCCTACAGCAGAGTGATAGCATGATGTTTGGCCTACAGCAGAGTGATAGCATGAAGTTTGTTTGGCCTACAGCAAAGCGATAGCTTGATGTTTGTTTGGCATACAGCAGAGTGATAGCATGATGTTTGTTTGGCCTACAGCAAAGCGATAGCATGATGTTTGGCCTACAGCAGAGTGATAGCATGATGTTTGTTTGGCCTACAGCAAAGCGATAGCATGATGTTTGTTTGGCCTATAGCAAAGTGATAGCATGATGTTTGTTTGGCCTACTGCAAAGTGATAGCATGATGTTTGTTTGGCCAACAGCAAAGCAATAGCATGTTTGTTTGGTCTACAGCAAAGCGATAGCATGATGTTTTTTTGGCCTACAGCAACGCGATAGCATGATGTTTGTTTGGCCTACAGCAAAGCGATAGCATGATGTTTGTTTGGCCTACAGCAAAGCGATAGCATGATGTTTGTTTGGCCTACAGCAGAGCTATAGCATGATGTTTGTTTGGTCTACAGCAAAGCGATAGCATGATGTTTGGTCTATAGCAAAGCGATAGCATGATGTTTGTTTGGTCTACAGCAAAGCGATAGCATGATGTTTGGTCTATAGCAAAGCGATAGCATGATGTTTGGCCTACAGCAAAGTGATAGCATGATGTTTGTTTGGCCTACAGCAGAGTGATAGCATGATGTTTGGTCAACAGCAAAGCGATAGCATGATGTTTGTTTGGTCTACAGCAAACGATAGCATGATGTTTGTTTGGCCTACAGCAAAGCGATAGCATGATGTTTGTTTGGTCTACAGCAGAGTGATAGCATGATGTTTATTTGGCCTACAGCAGAGCGATGGCATGATGTTTGGCCTACAGCAGAGTGATAGCATGATGTTTGTTTGGCCTACAGCAAAGCGATAGCATGATGTTTGTTTGGCCTATAGCAGAGTGATAGCATGATGTTTGTTTGGCCTACAGCAAAGCGATAGCATGATGTTTGGCCTACAGCAGAGTGATAGCATGATGTTTGTTTGGCCTACAGCAGAGTGATAGCATGATGTTTGGCCTACAGCAGAGTGATAGCATGATGTTTGTTTGGCTTACAGCAAAGCGATAGCATGATGTTTGTTTGGCCTACAGCAAAGCGATAGCATGATGTTTGTTTGGCCTACAGCAGAGCTATAGCATGATGTTTGTTTGGCCTACATCAGAGCTATAGCATGATGTTTGTTTGGTCTACAGCAAAGCGATAGCATGATGTTTGGGACACAGCAAAGTGATAGCATGATGTTTGTTTGGCCTACAGCAGAGTGATAGCATGATGTTTGGTCTACAGCAGAGCGATAGCATGATGTTTGTTTGGCCTACAGCAGAGTGATGTTTGTTTGGCCTACAGCAAAGCGATAGCATGATGTTTGTTTGGCCTACAGCAGAGTGATGTTTGTTTTGCCTACATTAAAATGATAGCATGATGTTTGGTCTACAGCAGAGCGATAGCATGATGTTTGTTTGGCCTACAGCAGAGTGATGTTTGTTTGGCCTACAGCAAAGCGATAACCGTGATGTTTGTTTGGCCTACAGCAAAGCGATAGCATGATGTTTGTTTGGTCTACAGCAAAGCGATAGCATGATGTTTGGTCTATAGCAAAGCGATAGCATGATGTTTGGCCTACAGCAAAGTGACAGCATGATGTTTGTTTGGCCTACAGCAGAGTGATAGCATGATGTTTGGCCTACAACAAAGTGATAGCATGACGATGTTTGTTTGGTCTACAGCAAAGCGATAGCATGATGTTTGGTCTATAGCAAAGCGATAGCATGATGTTTGGCCTACAGCAAAGTGACAGCATGATGTTTGTTTGGCCTACAGCAGAGTGATAGCATGATGTTTGGCCTACAACAAAGTGATAGCATGACGATGTTTGTTTGGTCTACAGCAAAGCGATAGCATGATGTTTGTTTGGCCTACAGCAAAGCGATAGCATGATGTTTGTTTGGTCTACAGCAGAGTGATAGCGTGATGTTTGTTTGGCCTACAGCAGAGCGATGGCATGATGTTTGGTCTACAGCAGAGTGATAGCATGATGTTTGTTTGGCCTATAGCAAAGCGATAGCATGTTTGTTTGTTTGGTCTATAGCAAAGCGATAGCATGATGTTTGGCCTACAGCAGAGTGATAGCATGATGTTTGTTTGGCCTACAGCAATGTGATAGCATGATGTTTGTTTGGCCTACAGCGGAGTGATAGCATGATGTTTGATCTACAGCAAAGCGATAGCATGATGTTTGTTTGGTCTACAGCAAAGTGATAGCATGATGTTTGTTTGGTCTACAGCAAAGCCATAGCATGATGTTTGTTTGGCCTACAGCAAAGCGATAGCATGATGTTTGTTTGGTCTACAGCAAAGCAATAGCATGATGTTTGGCCTACAGCAAAGTGATAGCATGATGTTTGTTTGGCCTACAGCAGAGTGATAGCATGATGTTTGGTCAAAGCAAAGCGATAGCATGATGTTTGTTTGGTCTACAGCAAAGTGATAGCATGATGTTTGTTTGGCCTACAGCAAAGCCATAGCATGATGTTTGTTTGGCCTACAGCAAAGCGATAGCATGATGTTTGTTTGGCCTACAGCAGAGCGATGGCATGATGTTTGGTCTACAGCAGAGTGATAGCATGATGTTTGTTTGGCCTATAGCAAAGCGATAGCATGTTTGTTTGTTTGGCCTACAGCAAAGCGATAGCGTGATGTTTGTTTGGCCTACAGCAGAGCGATGGCATGATGTTTGGTCTACAGCAGAGTGATAGCATGATGTTTGTTTGGCCTATAGCAAAGCGATAGCATGTTTGTTTGTTTGGTCTATAGCAAAGCGATAGCATGATGTTTGGCCTACAGCAGAGTGATAGCATGATGTTTGTTTGGCCTACAGCAGAGTGATAGCATGATGTTTGTCCTACAGCAGAGTGATAGCATGATGTTTAGCCTACAGCAGAGTGATAGCATGATGTTTGGCCTACAGCAGAGTGATAGCATGATGTTTGTTTGGCCTACAGCAATGTGATAGCATGATGTTTGTTTGGCCTACAGCGGAGTGATAGCATGATGTTTGATCTACAGCAAAGCGATAGCATGATGTTTGTTTGGTCTACAGCAAAGTGATAGCATGATGTTTGTTTGGCCTACAGCAAAGCCATAGCATGATGTTTGTTTGGCCTACAGCAAAGTGATAGCATGATGTTTGTTTGGTCTACAGCAAAGCAATAGCATGATGTTTGGCCTACAGCAAAGTGATAGCATGATGTTTGTTTGGCCTACAGCAGAGTGATAGCATGATGTTTGGTCAAAGCAAAGCGATAGCATGATGTTTGTTTGGTCTACAGCAAAGTGATAGCATGATGTTTGTTTGGCCTACAGCAAAGCCATAGCATGATGTTTGTTTGGCCTACAGCAAAGCGATAGCATGATGTTTGTTTGGTCTACAGCAAAGCAATAGCATGATGTTTGGCCTACAGCAAAGTGATAGCATGATGTTTGTTTGGACTACAGCAGAGTGATAGCATGATGTTTGGTCAAAGCAAAGCGATAGCATGATGTTTGTTTGGTCTACAGCAAAGCGATAGCATGATGTTTGTTTGGCCTACAGCAAAGCGATAGCATGATGTTTGTTTGGTCTACAGCAGAGTGATAGCATGATGTTTGTTTGGCCTACAGCAGAGCGATGGCATGATGTTTGGTCTACAGCAGAGTGATAGCATGATGTTTGTTTGGCCTATAGCAAAGCGATAGCATGTTTGTTTGTTTGGCCTACAGCAGAGTGATAGCATGATGTTTGTTTGGCCTACAGCAAAGCAATAGCATGATGTTTGTTTGGCCTATAGCAGAGTGATAGCATGATGTTTGTTTGGCCTACAGCAAAGCGATAGCATGATGTTTGGCCTACAGCAGAGTGATAGCATGATGTTTGTTTGGCCTATAGCAAAGCGATAGCATGATGTTTGGCCTACAGCAAAGTGATAGCATGATGTTTGTTTGGCCTACAGCGGAGTGATAGCATGATGTTTGGTCTACAGCAAAGCGATAGCATGATGTTTGTTTGGTCTACAGCAAAGCGATAGCATGATGTTTGTTTGGCCTACAGCAAAGCGATAGCATGATGTTTGTTTGGCCTACAGCAAAGCAATAACATGATGTTTGTTTGGTCGACAGCAAAGCGATAGGATGATGTTTGGTATACAGCAAAGCGATAGCATGATGTTTGGCCTACAGCAAAGTGATAGCATGATGTTTGTTTGGCCTACAGCAGAGTGATAGCATGATGTTTGGTCAACAGCAAAGCGATAACATGATGTTTGTTTGGTCTACAGCAAAGTGATAGCATGGTGTTTGTTTGGCCTACAGCAGAGCGATGGCATGATGTTTGGTCTACAGCAGAGTGATAGCATGATGTTTGTTTGGCCTACAGCAGAGCGATGGCATGATGTTTGGTCTACAGCAGAGTGATAGCATGATGTTTGTTTGGCCTATAGCAAAGTGATAGCATGTTTGTTTGTTTGGCCTATAGCAAAGCGATAGCATGATGTTTGGCCTACAGCAGAGTGATAGCATGATGTTTGTTTGGCCTACAGCAGAGTGATAGCATGATGTTTGGCCTACAGCAGAGTGATAGCATGATGTTTGTTTGGCCTACAGCAAAGCAATAGCATGAATTTTGTTTGGCCTACAGCAGAGTGATAGCATGATGTCTGGCCTACAGCAGAGTGATAGCATGATGTTTGTTTGGCCTACAGCAGATCTACAGCATGATGTTTGTTTGGCCTACAGCAGATCTATAGCATGATGTTTGTTTGGCCTACAGCAAAGCATTCAGACATCTTTAAGATTGTTGTTGTCTTGTATCTGTTCAAGCAGCTACACTTACTGTTGCAGTTGGTCGGGCAGCGGGGGGGTGGGAAAGGCACCAGCGATCATTATCTAATCACACTGTCTGTCTGAATGTCTGCTATACAGACATCAAGGTACTCCTTTTTACTTCAAACCAGCAAGCGCTAAGTGGCGACATGCACACACACACACACACACACAAACACACACTTCGCCCCAGCTCCTTCCTAGGTAGGCTCCATGTGTCTCTAAAGCAGAGAGCAAACAACACAAACCTCCTCAGATTCCACCCAGCAGAACTTTTAAAAAAATTTGTCAATCACTTTAGCACATTTTTCAGTATGTTTTCAAAACTCGAAGTACAATACTCGAAACCGATAACGCTTGAAGGGCTTCATTCCAAAACACTATATTTTCATTTTCAGATTTTTTTCAACAACATTTTGTAAAAGAGCTAGAGTTAAACTCATCAAAAAAAAGAAACGTTCTCTCACTGTCAACTGTGTTTATTTTCAGCAAACTTAACTTTTTTATGGCTGCAGGGGCAGTATTGAGTAGCCTGGATGAAAAGGTGCCCATTATAAACGACCAGCTCCTCAGTCTCAGTTATTAATATATGCATATTATTAGTAGTATTGGATAGAAAACACTCAAGTTTCCAAAACTGTCAAAATATTGTCTGTGAGTATAACAGAACTGATATTGCAGGCGAAACCCTGAGGAAAATCAAAGCAGGAAGTGGCTTTTTTCCCCTCTACTACTGTGAAAGACATTTGCGGTTGATATATTATCGATTATATATTTTAAAAACAACCTGAGGATTGATTATAAAAAACGTTTGACATGTTTCTGTGGACATTATGGAAACTATTTGGAAATTCGTTGCGTTGTCGTGACCGCTCTTTCCTGTTGATTTCTGAACATAACGCGACAAACAAACGGAGGTATTTTGGATCTAAAAATAGTCTTTATTGAACAAAAGGAACATTTGTTGTGGAACTGGGAGTCTCGTGAGTGAAAACATCCGAAGATCATCAATGGTAAACAATTAATTTGATTGCTTTTCTGACTTTCGTGACCGAGCTACCTGATGCTAAGTGTACTTAATGTTTTATCGTGCGATCAATAAACTTACACAAACGCTTGGATTGCTTTCGATGTAAAGCATAATTTCAAAATCTGACATGACAGGTGGATTTCGTATATTGCACTTGTGATTTCATGAATATAAATATTTATAGTAATATGTATTGTATGTAGCGCTATGCTATTCAAATATCGGGATTGCAGCCATAACAAGTTAACATGTGTAAATATAAGATTCAACAACTGAGACATAAACTGAACAAGTCTCTCTCCTCATGGCCAGACAGTATAGAGAGAGAAAGTTTCACAGGAGGACAAAGGAACCTCTTCCACATCACAGAACTTGAACTGAACATTGTCCATGTTTCGGAGAATGTGTACACGGTCTGAGGAGAATCCAGTTTAATTGAATGTTTGTGAAACTCATGAGACAATACAGCCACATTACCATAACTCTGTTTATACAAGCATCTCAGTTGTGAGGCTTGCATCTAATTGTTGTATAAAATGAATGAGTAAAGATTAAATTATTTGTGAAATTATCTAATGAGATTATAAACTGTTTAATGAAGGAAACTTCAATTCCCTTTGGAGTTTAACTAAGTCATAGGCCCACCCCATGAGCACAGACATTGACCTGGCGTCATGGGACAGCCTTTTCTGCTGTTACGAATATAACTCCCACCTGAAGGACCGGTTTACCTCGATAACCGAGAGGTTTGAGTAGAGACCATAAAACTGACTATAAGCTAAGGTTGTAATGGTTGTTGAAACTCTGAGACTATCGACACCGACAGAAAAAGAGCAAATCTTTGATACTAATTACTAGTCTGCGGCTAGGAATTCTATACCATTGAATGCGAAGGCCGACAACCGCCGAAACATCTATCTATAAGAATATTTCTGAATGGGACTATGAAGTATCCATTCTAACCACGGAAGAGAGAGAGAGAGAGAGAGAGAGAGAGGGCAGACAAACTTTCTAACAGAGATCACAGCGACACACTGAGCGCAAATATATATATTGATTGCAATTTTTCCCGATGAGTGAGCATTCATGGGCAAAGGATTTGCATTTCAATGAATATAATTATCAAGTGTGTACTGACTCATTTGCATAATTCCTGCCTTTCTCAGCCTTCACACACTTCCCTTGTGTCCACCAAGCCGTAATATCGGTTTATCCCACTATCATTTCCTTGTAACCATGTGTACTGTTGTTTGTTAATACATTTCTGTGATTATTTAGTTAGTTAATAAATAAATGATTGAGACAATTGATGTATGGATGATTCATAGTGAAGACTGGGTTCGTGCAGATAACCAACCATTTTCGTCGTTTGAAATAAGATTAACGTGAGGTAAAGAATAATTAGAAGACGAATTGATCAGATATTAAAATATCTGAAGAGTTATATTAAGAAAATTCTAACTTTGTAATCTGAATATTTTCCTTGGTGCCCTGACTTCCTAGTGAATTACATTTACATGATTAGAATAAGTACAGAGAATTGATTTGATAAAATAATGATGCCAATGACACTGTCCATGTGAGAGACAGATTCGGTCACAACCTCTTTATTGAAGACTCATCTCTTCAATTAGGTCCTATGATTGCGTGTCGTCTGGCCCAGGAGTGTGAAAATGAACGGAAAGGCACTGGAGCAATGAACTGCCCTTGCTGTCTCAAGCCTGGCCGGTTCCTCTCTCTCCACTGGGATTCACTGCTCTAACCCTATTACAGGGACTGAGTCACTGGCTTACTGGTGCTCTTCCATGCCATCCCTAGGAAGGGTGCGTCACTTGAGTGGGTTGAGTCACTGACATTATCTTCCTGTCTGGGTTGGCTCCCACCCTTGGGTTGTGCTGTGGCGGAGATCTTTGTGGGCTATACTCGGCTTTGTCTCAGGATGGTAAGTTGGTGGTTGGTGGTTGAAGGTATCCCTCTAGTGGTGTGGGGGCTATGCTTTGGTAAAGTGGGTGGGGTTATATCCTGCCTGTTTGGCCCTGTCCGGGGTTATTGTCTCCCGACCCCTCCTGTCTCAGCCTCCAGTATTTATGCTGCAGTAGTTTGTGTTGGGGGGCTAGGGTCAGTCTGTTATATCTGGAGTATTTCTCCTGTCTTATACGGTGTCCTGTGTGAATTTAAGTTTGCTCTCTCTAATTCTCTCTTTTTCATTCATTCATTCTTTCTCTCTTTCTTCCTTTCTTTCTCTCGGAGGACCTGAGCCCTAGGACCATGCCTCAGGACTACCTGGCCTGATGTCTCCTTGCTGTCCCCAGTCCACCTGGTTGTGCTGCTGCTCCAGTTTCAACTGTTCTGCCTGCGGCTATGGAACCCTGACCTGTTCACCGGACGTGCTACCTGTTCCTGACCTGCTGCTTCAACTCTCTAGAGACAGCAGGAGCGGTAGAGATACTCTGAATGATTTCTGGGATCACAAATTATTATTTATAATGATGGCCTCCTGCGGGGATTAAAAATGTCAAAAAATATAGGACAAAAAACACATAGAGAGACCACATCACAACAAGATAGAGAACACAACACTACATAAAGACAGACCTAAGACAACAACATAGCAAGGCAGCAACACATGACAACACAGCATGGTAGCAACATGACAACAACATGGTAGCAACACATCATGGCAGCAGAACAACATGGTAGCAGCACAAAATGTGGTACAAACATTATTGGGCACAGACAACAACACAAAAGGCAAGAAGGCAGAGACATCAATATATCACACGAAGCAGCCACAACTGGCCAACGCCTCGCAAAGACACCTGTGGTAGATGGCTACAAAATAAAATTAAAAGCAAACATTGAATATCCCTTTGAGAATGATTAAGTTATTAATTACACGTTGGATAGTGTATCAATACACCCAGTCACTACAAAGATACAGGCGTCCTTCCTAACTCAGTTGCCGGAAAGAAAAGAAACCGCTCAGGGATTACACCATGGGGACAATGGTGACTTTAAAACAGTTACAGAGTTTAATGGCTGTGATAGGAGAAAACTGAGAATGGATCAACAACATTGTAGTCACTCCACAATACTAAACTACATGACAGAGTGAAAAAAAAGAAAACTTGTACAGAATACATTTTTTCCAAAATATGCTTCCTGTTGGCAATAAGGCACTAAAGTAAAACTTCAGATATTAACTTAATGTCCTGAATACAAAGTGTAATGTTTGGGATTCTCCCAACACAACACATCACTGAGTACCACTCCCAATGTTTTCAAGCATGGTGGTGGCTGCATCGTGTTATGGGTATGCTTGCCATCGACAACTACTAGGGAGATTTTTGGGATAAAAAAAGCAATGGAAAGAGCACTGGCAAAATCCTAGAAAACCTGGTTCAGTCTGTTTCCACCAGACACTGGGAGATTAATGCATCTTTCACCAGGACAATAACCTACAACACAAGGCCAAATATACCCTGGAGTTGCTTACCAAGACAACATTGAATGTTCCTGAGTGGCCTAGTTACAGTTTGGACTCCAATCGTCTTAAATGTTTGACTACTTTGAAGAATCTAATTTGTTAAACAGATTTTTGGCTACTATATGATTCCATGTGTGTTATTTCATAGTTTAGATATCTTCACTATTATTCTACAATGTATAAAATAGTGAAACTAAAGAAAAACCCTTGAATGAGTAGATGTGTCCAAACTTTTGACTGGTAATGTATAGTTGATGTTTCCCTTCACTGGAACTAATGGGCCCAAACCATTAAAAACAGCCCTCAACCATTATTCGTCCTCCACCAAACTTTACAGTTGTCACTATGCATTCGGGCAGGTAGCATTCTCATGGCATCCGCCAAACCCAGTTTCATCCGTTGGACTGCTAGATGGTGAAGCATTAAATCATCCCGTTTCCACTGCTCCGGTGTCCAATGGCATCGAGCTTTACACCACTCCAGACAATTCTTGGCATTACGCATGGTGATCTTAGGCTTGTGTGCGGCTGCTCACTAGCTAGCTAATTTGTTCTGGGAAATAATCATTGGGTTGTTATTTTACCTGAAATGCACAAAGGTCCTCTACTCCTACAATTAATCCACAGATAAAAGGGTAAACCTCGTTAGTTTAAACCTAGTTAGTTTCTAGTAATCTCTTCTCCTTCAGGCTTCTTCTTCTTATTATTCTTTGGACTATATGGCAGTTGGCAACCAACTTTAAGGTGCATTACCACCACCAACTGGACTGGAGTGTGGACCTCAGTTCATTTTTCAATCACCCATGCGGGTACAGTGGTCTAGAGGAGATCTGTATGGAGGAATGGGCCAAAATACCAGCAACAGTGTGTGAAAACCTTGTGAAGACTTACAGAAAACGTTTGACCACTGTCATTGCCAACAAAGGGCACATAACAAAGTATCGAGATAAACTTTTGTTATTGACCAAATACTTATTTTCCACCATAATTTGCAAATAAATTAATTAAAAATCCTACAATGTGCTTTTCTGGAGAGAAAAAAATATCATTTTGTCTGTAGTTGAAGTGTACCTATGATGAAAATTACAGGCCTCTCATCTTTTTACCAGGCCAAACTCAAAACACACAACATAGAAAAACGAACATAGACAACCCACCCAACTCACGCCCTGACCATACTAAAAAAACAAAGACATAACAAAAGAACTAAGGTCAGAACGTGACATTGGCTGTGCCATCACACAGTTCCACGGTCAGTACGGGCAATAAACCAGGATATAGCCTACTATTGTACACGATTCTCCCTGTTATAATTGAATCACTAATCTTCCAACGTTACCATGGTGATGAACTTGAATATGGCAACTTTCAGCATGAATCAAACCAACTTAAAAAATAAAAAAAAACTTATCCATCAATATAAATGTAATTTAAAAGCTTTCTAAACCTGTTTGTTATTGGTTCATAAATACTTGACTAAATAATCTACAAGATCAGAGTATTTTTAAATCTACCAATCGGTGCTGAAACAGAGACAAATATATGCATATATTTAGATATTATTATAGCAAACTTCTAATTAAGAGGTACACCGCACTTAAAGGGATGGCTTAAGATAAAACTACTGAAAACACTACAGAATGAAAACTCCACAAAAATATATTTTTTACGGCTATCTTTAAAAATATTACTACTACTACTCTTTAAAAATGGAAATATTTACTACTCAACAAACTTTTAAGAGGATAAAAAAAACTAAAGAATAACAATTAAAAATCATATTTAAAAAGCAACCTAAGGAAAAGCAAATCTAAAAAGGTGTGTTTTAAGATCTCTTCTAAATATGTCCACAGTTTCGGCCCCCTCAGGTTCTCTGGCAGGCTGTTTGGTAGCTGGGGGCATAACAACTAAAGGCGGTCTCTCCATGTCTCTTGGTCCTCCTCAGGATCTCTGGCAGGCTGTTTGGTAGCTGGGGGCATAACAACTAAAGGCGGTCTCTCCATGTCTCTTGGTCCTCCTCAGGTTCTCTGGCAGGCTGTTTGGTAGCTGGGGGCATAACAACTAAAGGCGGTCTCTCCATGTCTCTTGGTCCTCCTCAGGTTCTCTGGCAGGCTGTTTGGTAGCTGGGGGCATAACAACTAAAGGCGGTCTCTCCATGTCTCTTGGTCCTCCTCAGGTTCTCTGGCAGGCTGTTTGGTAGCTGGGGGCATAATAACTAAAGGCGGTCTCTCCATGTCTCTTGGTCCTCCTCAGGTTCTCTGGCAGGCTGTTTGGTAGCTGGGGGCATAACAACTAAAGGCGGTCTCTCCATGTCTCTTGGTCCTCCTCAGGTTCTCTGGCAGGCTGTTTGGTAGCTGGGGGCATAACAACTAAAGGCGGTCTCTCCATGTCTCTTGGTCCTCCTCAGGTTCTCTGGCAGGCTGTTTGGTAGCTGGGGGCATAACAACTAAAGGCGGTCTCTCCATGTCTCTTGGTCCTCCTCAGGTTCTCTGGCAGGCTGTTTGGTAGCTGGGGGCATAACAACTAAAGGCGGTCTCTCCATGTCTCTTGGTCCTCCTCAGGTTCTCTGGCAGGCTGTTTGGTAGCTGGGGGCATAACAACTAAAGGCGGTCTCTCCATGTCTCTTGGTCCTCCTCAGGATCTCTGGCAGGCTGTTTGGTAGCTGGGGGCATAATAACTAAAGGCGGTCTCTCCATGTCTCTTGGTCCTAGACTTTGGGATAGAGCCAGAGGACTTGAGGGACCTACTGGGTACATAACTTAAAGTATAACTTAAAGTATGTCTGACATGTATCGTTGATTTAAAAACCAATAGAAGAATCTTCAAATGTATTCTAGAACTCACAGGCAGCCAGTGCAGAGACCTTAAAACCGGTGTAATGTGTCCTCTCCATCTGGTTCTGGTCAGTACTGCAGCATTCTGTCTGTTTTGCAGTTGACCAATGGCTTTCTTGGGTAGGGTAGACCAGACAGGAGAGCATTACTGTAGTCTGTATGTAAAAAAAAGCATGAATTTGTCTCTCTGCCTGAGACAGAAGCATCCGCACCTTGGCAATGTTTTTCCCAGGTAGTAAAAAAGTTATTTTGGTCACATTCCTAATGTGTGATTTGAACTTGAGTTCAGAATCTAAAATTTATTTGATTTATTTATTTATTTTACCTGGTGTTTTATCTTTATTGCCTGTGAATTAATATGTGCCGCCAGATTCTCTCTCTGTGCTTTGGCTCCAACATTAACTATCTCGGTCTTGCCTTGATTTAGCTGGAGAAAGGGGCAACATATATAAACTGAACAGTACCGGACTGTCACGACTTCCGCCGAAGTTGGTCCCTCTCCTTGTTCGGGCGGCGGTCGACGTCACCGGCCTTCTAGCCATCGCCGATCCACTTTTCATTTTCCATTTGTTTTGTCTTATCACACCTTCACGCTTCACTCAAACAAGTACTTGTTTATTATTTAACCCCCTGTTCCCCATGTATTGTTTGTGAGTGGTTGTTCTTTTGTACAACGGTTTTTGTGGGCTCGCTATGTTGCCTTGTATTTTTGTAATTTTGAGTAAAGTATGTTGATTACTCATATCTGCTGTCCTTGCACCTGACTCTCTACACTAGCGACACACGGACCCCAAAATGGAATCTAGTGGAACTTAAACATTGTGGATTGTGTACCACTTCAATAAGGCTGTGCTGTGGTGGGCACAAAAAAACATATTGGAATTTTTGAAAAATACAATTGGCACTTGATAAATAATTTAGCTGTTTTGAAAACCAATTTTTCCAGAATTTTTCATAAAAAATGGAAGGTTGGAGATTGACCCGCAAATTGCTAAGAGCTGAAGAAACTAGATGACTTTTCTTTAGAAGTGCCACATCTACTCCCGTTCCCATCTCCAGCGCTCAACATCACTAACCACCGGTCATTACGTACCCTGGACCTCATCATCACCTTGATTAATCTGCCTACCCAGCCTACCCAGCAGTAAGCCCAGGGAGGGAGGGCTTCCTACCATGAGTTGTCTCAGCGAGCCAGCCACCCAGCCTACCTAGCAGTCCGCCTAGGGAGGCAATGCCCGACTGTCCCTCCCAGACAAGTATGACGGAACTACATCCAAATGCCGTGGCTTCCTACTCCAGTGCTCCCCGTATTTCGTCCATCAGATGGGAGCTCCCACCCCGACAGGTCCAAGATTGCCACAGTGTTTTCCCTGCTGACCGGGAGGGTGTTTGGGAGAGAGGAGAGGAAGAGCTGGGTTCCTATTGCGGCCAAGAGGGGGACCAGCTTCAGCGGTATCCGGGTGCGTCCTAACCCCGGGTCCACTAGAGCAGAGGGGCGGCGCCATGATCTTCCGTCTCCCATGGGTAGGTGTGGGTATTCCATAATCATCATTTTCACTGGCTGGCTGTCCCTCAGATGTGCATCAGGTGCCCCTCGGGTGTTGTCTCTACTGCTCTAGTGGACTCCGGTGCTACGGGGAATTTCATCGACCAGGCCCTAGCCTTTCCCTGAACATCACCTCGTACCCTCTCTCCTTTCCCTTTCCGGTCCAAGCCCTGGATAATCGACCGTTGGGATCAGGCACAATCACGCACATCACAGCACCACTCACCCTCACCGTGGGACCCATGCGCCTAGAAAGCCACTGCCAGGACCCGGTTCCTTCCCTGGGCGGAGTACGGCCAGAACTCACTTCGTCACTCCTCCACCGGGCTGATATCCCTGTGCGTAATGGGATATCAGCCGGCCCTGGCCCCGTGGACCCCGAGCCAGACCGAAGCCCCTGCGGTGGACGAGGGGTTCCACCGCCAGAAGGAGTAGGCGGACCACCACCGCAGTGAGGCTCCTGTTTTCCATCCTCGTGATCACATCTGGCTCTCCACCGGGAACATCCCGTTCCGCTTGCCCTGCTGGAAGCTGAGCCCCCGGTGTGTGGGCCCTTCAAGGTCCTCCGGAGGGTCAACGAGGTAGCATATCACTTACAACTCCCCACCAACTACCGGATCTCATCCTCTTTTAATGTTTAGCTCCACCGGCCGGTGGTTCTTGGTCTTCTGGCTGATGCCGTACCCCCACGACACCCCTCCGCCTCCCTGGACATCGATGGGACCACCGCCTATGCCGTCAGATCCCTACTGGACTCTCGGCGTTGTGGGGGACGGCTTCAGTACTTGGTGGAATGGGAGGGGTAAGGTCCGTAGAGTGCTGTTGGGTCATGCTGGCCAGCATCCTGGACCCCAACATTGTCAGGCATTTCCATGTCCGGACCGGCCCGTTCCTCGCCCTCGGGGCCGTACTCCTGGCCGGCGTCGTCCTGCGGCTGGAGCCGCTTCGGGAGCGGGTACTGTCACGCTAACTCCCTCTCCCCCTCTCCATGTCGCCACTCTACTAACAACCAGTCCTGGCAACCATAATTACACACACTTGGTCCTCATCATTACACACACCTGGTCCTCATCATTACACACACCTGGTCCTCATCATTACACACACCTGGTCCTCGTCATTACACACACCTGGTCCTCATCATTACACACACCTGGTCCCCGTCATTACACACACCTGGTCCTCATCATTACACACACCTGGTCCTCATAATTACACACACCTGGTCCTCATCATTACACACACCTGGTCCCCGTCATTTCACACACCTGGTTCTCATCATTACACACACCTGGTCCTCATCATTACACTACATACTTCCCTGCACACTACACACTTTCCTGCACACTACCCTGCACAACACACACTATCCTACACACTACACTACACAATACACACTTCCATGCACACTACCCTGCACACTACACACTAACCTGCACACTACATACTACACAACACACTACCCTGCACACTACACACTTCCCTGCACACTACATACTACACTACACACACTACCCTACACACTACACACTTCCCTGCACACTACATACTACACTACACACACTACCCTACACACTACACAGTACACACTTCCCTGCACACTACATACTAACCTGCACACTACATATTACACTACACACTACCCTGCACAACACACACTACCCTACACACTACACAGTACACACTTCCCTGCACACTACATACTACACTACACACTAACCTGCACGCTACATACAAAACTACACACTACCCTGCACAACACACACTAACCTACACACTACACAGTACAATAAAATCAAATCAAATTGTATTTGTCACATACACATGGTTAGCAGATGTAAGGGAATTCACCCCCGTAGTGGACAAAAATGAATGGCAAATTATTGGCATAGGACAAACCATGTACACATTGGCCAATACCACCCAAAGCGGCGTTGATTCATGCAAAGTTTACTTCTATTGCCATATGGGTATTGCCAGTTGTAACACTTCAAAAATCCAACAGGTGGCGATTGCACTCCACCATGGTTTTTCATATTGATATTGGACTCCAAGTCAACATCCAAAAGCCAAATTTTGAAAAAACGAATTTTTTGAAAAAAACGTATCACCCCTTAAAAAAGTGACAATTTGACAATTACACATGTATAAGAACTGTATGAAAATACTTTTGTCCAATTTTATTATCATAATTTTTTTAATTTTTTTACTTGCGCATTATTGCATATGTTTTGTCCATTTGCAATATGATTTCATAGGAAGTCAGAAGTCAAAAGTCAAAAATTCTTAAATTTCATAAAAAACTTCACACACCCCTAAAAAAGTGCTTTCTGGACCGTTTTTCGAAATTTTTTCGCATTTTGTGTCAGTTACACACGTATAAGAACTGTATCAACATCCTTTAGTAATATTTTATTATCATAATGTTTTTTTTTTTTTTTGCTTGTGCATAAGGCATATGTTTTGTGGGGGCCAAATGTCATAAGAAATTTGACATGCTCAAAAATCCTTCAGAAATGCAAAATTGACTGGCCTGATGAACTCGGGATGGCCGGGCAGTGATTGTTGTTCCTTTCAATCACTCGTGGTGTTGATTTCATCATGTCCATTTGTTTATGTTTTCTCACTTTTGCAAAGTCACTGTGCATTTGCCATATGGTTAACTGGGCATTCACCATCACCAATTTGTCATGCCATAAAAATCATGCAGGAATGCCAAATTGACTGGCCCGATGAACTCGGGATGGCTGGGCAGTGATTCTGGTACCTCTCCATCGCTCGTTTGGGTTGATTTCAGAATGTCGCTTTTGGTGATGGTACCTCACCGCTTAAACATATTGCTAATGGACAAGAGTCACCTGCAAGTCACCGTCCATCAGTCAATTTGATATCATTCAAAGCTAACTATTGGAGGCACTGTCAGTCTCTACGCACCCCAATGATACGTCCCTCCATCCATGTTGTGTATCTGTGTGATTTAGTTTTCCTTTGAATTTTTATGGGAAAAATGACTGATTTACAGTTCATGGGGGTTGCCTAATCATATATATGAAGTTTTGGAAAGATCTGATATTTTTAACCCCTCCAAACAGCCCATGAGACACCAATTATGGCACTTCCGGTTGGCACAGGAAGCTGTAACTCAACATATATCCTCATTGGGGTATTCCATTAGAGAATCCTGAGTTTTAAGTCTTTACCATGAAAACTGACTGATTTACACAGGGTTCAATGCACTATGTCCATCAAATTGCAGGCAGTGTATGGGTATACACTTTTAGGGCGATTTGGACCGCTTCCGGTTGGTCCAGGAAGCTTAGAATCGACACAGGTAGACCTTATAGTGGTCTGATGGACTGGTACCAAAGACAGGTTCATACAGCATTCATAACCCATATAGACTCCAGGTTGTATTTAGTGGAGCAGCCAATGTATTCCTATGGGGAGAGAAGTCAATGAACACAGTTTTTATGTAAACACCTTCTTTTGACTGTGAAGGGTTAATGTCACACGGTCAAGGATAGGCTTGGACAGATCAGGAGGACCTTAGGAACAGTCCTGTGGTTGAATTGTCTTTCTAAACCTAACGGTTCCGCCGCTGTCACCCAAAATCAAATGACGTACTGGTGAAGGCTTCATATTGGGCCTATTTTTCTCATGGTCGCCGCGCTCAGACCGAGCGAGCTACGGTCAAGCGGGGCACCTCGTTGGACTCGGCACAGTCTGGACACTATGGTCATGCCATTGTTTGTGTTGATTTCAGAATGTCCATTTGGTCATGTTTTCTCACTTTTGCAAAGTCACTGTGCATTTGCCATATGGTTAACTGGGCAGTCACCATCACCAATTTGTCATGCCATAAAAATCATGTAGGAATGCCAAATTGACTGGCCCGATGACATAGGGATGGCTGGGCAGTTATTCTGGTACCTCTCCATCGCTCGTTTGGGTTGATTTCAGAGTGTCACTTTTGGTGATGGTACCTCACTGTTAAAACATATTGCTAATGTTCCTTACTTTTGCAAAGTCACTGAAAATTCGTGCAGGAATGCCAAATTGACTGGCCCGATGAAGTCGGGATGGCTTGGCAGTGATTCTGGTACCTCTCCATCGCTCGTTAGGGTTGATTCCAGAATGTCCATTTGGTCATGTTTTCTCACTTTTGCAAAGTCACTGTGCATTTGCCATATGGTTAACTGGGCAGTCACCATCACCAATTTGTCATGCCATAAAAATCATGCAGGAATGCCAAATTGACTGGCCCGATGACCTCAGGATGGCTGGGCAGTGATTTTGGTACCTCTCCATCGCTCGTTTGGGTTGATTTCAGAATGTCGCTTTTGGTGATGGTACCTCACTGTTAAAACATATTGCAAATGTTCCTTACTTTTGCAAAGTCACTGAAAATTTTTGCAGGAATGCCAAATTGACTGGCCCGATGACCTCGGGATGGCTGGGCAGTGATACTGGTACCTCTCCATGGCTCGTTTGGGTTGATTTCAGAATGTCGCTTTTGGTGATGGTACCTCACTGTTAAAACATATTGCAAATGTTCCTTACTTTTGCAAAGTCACTGAAAATTTGTGCAGGAATGCCAAATTGACTGGCCCGATGAAGTCGGGATGGCTTGGCAGTGATTCTGGTACCTCTCCATCGCTCGTTAGGGTTGATTCCAGAATGTCATTTGGTGATTTTTCTCACTCTTTCAAAGTCACTGTGCATTTGCCATATGGTTAACTGGGCAGTCACCATTACCAATTTGTCATGCTATAAAAATCATGCAGGAATGCCAAATTGACTGGCCCGATGACCTCGGGATGGCTGGGCAGTGATACTGGTACCTCTCCATCGTTCGTTAGGGTTGATTTCAGAATGTCGCTTTTGGTGATGGTACCTCACCGCTTAAACATATTGCTAATGGACAAGAGTCACCTGCAAGTCACTGTCCATCAGTCAATTTGATATCATTCAAAGCTAACTATTGGAGGCACTGTCAGTCTCTACGCACCCCAATGATACGTCCCTCCATCCATGTTGTGTATCTGTGTGATTTAGTTTTCCTTTGAATTTTTATGGGAAAAATGACTGATTTACAGTTCATGGGGGTTGCCTAATCATATATATGAAGTTTTGGAAAGATCTGATATTTTTAACCCCTCCAAACAGCCCATGAGACACCAATTATGGCACTTCCGGTTGGCACAGGAAGCTGTAACTCAACATACATCCTCATTGGGCTATTCCATTAGAGAATCCTGAGTTTTAAGTCTTTACCATTAAAACTGACTGATTTACACAGGGTTCAATGCACTATGTCCATCAAATTGCAGGCAGTGTATGGGTATACACTTTTAGGGCGATTTGAACCACTTCCGGTTGGTCCAGGAAGCTTAGAATCGACACAGGTAGACCTTATAGTGGTCTGATGGACTGGTACCAAAGACAGGTTCATACAACATTCATAACCCATATAGACTCCAGGTTGTATTTAGTGGAGCAGCCAATATATTCCTATGGGGAGAGAAGTCAATGAACACTGTTTTTATGTAAACACCTTCTTTTGACTGTGAAGGGTTAATGTCACACGGTCAAGGATAGGCTTGGACAGATCAGGAGGACCTTAGGAACAGTCCTGTGGTTGAATTGTCTTTCTAAACCTAACGGTTCCGCCGCTGTCACCCAAAATCAAATGACGTACTGGTGAAGGCTTCATATTGGGCCTATTTTTCTCATGGTCGCCGCGCTCAGACCGAGCGAGCTACGGTCAAGCGGGACACCTCGTTGGACTCGGCACAGTCTGGACACTATGGTGATGCAATTGTTTGTGTTGATTCCAGAATGTTCATTTGGTCATGTTTTCTCACTTTTGCAAAGTCACTGTGCATTTGCCATATGGTTAACTGGGCAGTCACCATCACCAATTTGTCATGCCATAAAAATCATGCAGGAATGCCAAATTGACTGGCCCGATGACATAGGGATGGCTGGGCAGTGATTTTGGTACCTCTCCATCGCTCGTTTGGGTTGATTTCAGAATGTCGCTTTTGGTGATGGTACCTCACTGTTAAAACATATTGCAAATGTTCCTTACTTTTGCAAAGTCACTGAAAATTCGTGCAGGAATGCCAAATTGACTGGCCCGATGAACTCGGGATGGCTGGGCAGTGATTCTGGTACCTCTCCATCGCTCGTTTGGGTTGATTTCAGAATGTCGCTTTTGGTGATGGTACCTCACTGTTAAAACATATTGCAAATGTTCCTTACTTTTGCAAAGTCACTGAAAATTCGTGCAGGAATGCCAAATTGACTGGCCCGATGAACTCGGGATGGCTGGGCAGTGATTCTGGTACCTCTCCATCGCTCGTTTGGGTTGATTTCAGAATGTCGCTTTTGGTGATGGTACCTCACCGCTTAAACATATTGCAAATGTTCCTTACTTTTGCAAAGTCACTGAAAATTTTTGCAGGAATGCCAAATTGACTGGCCCGATGAAGTCGGGATGGCTTGGCAGTGATTCTGGTACCTCTCCATCACTCGTTAGGGTTGATTCCAGAATGTCCATTTGGTGATTTTTCTCACTCTTTCAAAGTCACTGTGCATTTGCCATATGGTTAACTGGGCAGTCACCATCACCAATTTGTCATGCTATAAAAATCATGCAGGAATGCCAAATTGACTGGCCCGATGACCTCAGGATGGCTGGGCAGTGATACTGGTACCTCTCCATTGCTCGTTTGGGTTGATTTCAGAATGTCGCTTTTGGTGATGGTACCTCACTGTTAAAACATATTGCAAATGTTCCTTACTTTTGCAAAGTCACTGAAAATTTGTGCAGGAATGCCAAATTGACTGGCCCGATGAACTCGGGATGGCTTGGCAGTGATTCTGGTACCTCTCCATCACTCGTTAGGGTTGATTCCAGAATGTCCATTTGGTGATTTTTCTCACTCTTTCAAAGTCACTGTGCATTTGCCATATGGTTAACTGGGCAGTCACCATTACCAATTTGTCATGCCATAAAAATCATGCAGGAATGCCAAATTGACTGGCCCGATGACCTCGGGATGGCTGGGCAGTGATTCTGGTACCTCTCCATCGCTCGTTTGAGTTGATTTCAGAATGTCGCTTTTGGTGATGGTACCTCACCGCTTAAACATATTGCTAATGGACAAGAGTCACCTGCAAGTCACCGTCCATCAGTCAATTTGATATCATTCTGACACCAAACTGATACAAACTGACACCAAACCCACTTTTCCCAACTCATTTAGGAGCCAAGTATAACATACTTCAGAGCTGGCCCAAAATTCACAACGCCTTCGGTACAAAACATTAAAAAACCATAAAACACATAGTTACTTTCTAGCTGCGGGGCCAGTTCGGACATTATGTGTAGTCCTATGTGAGGCGACCCCGAATCCCGAGTTTCGGCTCGATAGGTCATTTGGTGTCCGAGTAAAAGCCTAATTGGTGCTGAAAATCCACTTTTTTCCATGCCTTGCTACGGGGTCCTTGAATGAGCTATCGGACCGAGATGTTGGGTTCTGTCTCTATGGGCCGAGACGGTCACAATGCACCTAGTCTTGTGTCTCTGGGACATTTCTAAATGTCGCCATTTTCGTAATGGTCAAAATGAATTGAAGTCATTGCAAATGTTCGACGCTGTTTCTCGGTCCGAGAACATTCTAGAGCGCCGTAACTCACCACGCACTATCTACCTGAGGTCTAGAACAGGATTCTAAAGTTTCGGAACTCTAGCCTTGACGGTTCTTTTTTAGCTCAAACAAAGCTAACTATTGGAGGCACTGTCAGTCTCTACACACCCCAATACGTCCCTCCATCCAAGTTGTGAATCTGAGTGATTTATTTTTCCTTTGAATTTTTATGGGAAAAATGACTGATTTACAGTTCATGGGGGTTGTCTAATCACACATATGAAGTTTTGGACAGATCTGATTTTTTTAACCCTTCCAAACAGCCCCTGAGACACCAATTATGGCACTTCCGGTTGGCACAGGAAGCTATAAATACACACATGTCTTGACTGACATAGAAACCTAGGGAATCCTGAGTTTTAAGTCTTTAAGTTGAGAATTGACTGATCTACACAGGGTTGAATAATGCAGAGGCCTCGGCACCTTTCGAGGTGATGTACATCCAAATACCTTTTGGGTCAATTTAACCACTTCCGGTTGCTCCAGGAAGCTTAGAATCGACACAGGTAGACCTCATAGTGGTCTGATGGAATGTCATAGAAGACAGGTTCATACAGCATTCATAACCCATAAAGACCCCAGGTTGTATTTAGGGGAGCAGGCAATGTATTCCTATGGGGAGAGAAGTCAATGCACACTGTTTTTTTGTAAACACCTTCTTTTAACTGTGAAAGGTTAATGCCACACAGTCAAGGTTAGGCTTGCACAGATCGGGAGGACCTTAGGAACAGTCCTGTGTTTGAATTGTCCTTCTAAACCTAACGGTTCCGCCGCTGTCACCCAAAATCAAATAACATTGTGGTGCAGGCTTCATTGTGGGCCTATTTTTCTCATGGTCGCTGCGCTCAGACCGAGCGAGCTACGGTCAAGCGGGGCACCTCGTTGGACTCGGCACGGCCTTGGGATTATGTTTATGCCATTGCCTGCTCTCTGTGTCTTTAAACACCACGCTTTGTCACTCCATCCTTGCTGTGTGTGTGTGTGAGCTTTTCTTTGACATCTGTTGGGAAAAATGACTGATTTACAGTTCATGGGGGTTGTCTAATCACACATATGAAGTTTTGGACAGATCTGATTTTTTTAACCCTTCCAAACAGCCCCTGAGTCACCAATTATGGCACTTCCGGTTGGCACAGGAAGCTATAAATACACACATGTCTTGACTGACATAGAAACCTAGGGAATCCTGAGTTTTAAGTCTTTAAGTTGAGAATTGACTGATCTACACAGGGTTGAATAATGCAGAGGCCTCGGCACCTTTCGAGGTGATGTACATCCAAATACCTTTTGGGTCAATTTAACCACTTCCGGTTGCTCCAGGAAGCTTAGAATCGACACAGGTAGACCTCATAGTGGTCTGATGGAATGTCATAGAAGACAGGTTCATACAGCATTCATAACCCATAAAGACCCCAGGTTGTATTTAGGGGAGCAGGCAATGTATTCCTATGGGGAGAGAAGTCAATGCACACTGTTTTTTTGTAAACACCTTCTTTTAACTGTGAAAGGTTAATGCCACACAGTCAAGGTTAGGCTTGCACAGATCGGGAGGACCTTAGGAACAGTCCTGTGTTTGAATTGTCCTTCTAAACCTAACGGTTCCGCCGCTGTCACCCAAAATCCAATGACATTGTGGTGCAGGCATCATTGTGGGCCTATTTTTCTCATGGTCGCTGCGCTCAGACCGAGCGAGCTACGGTCAAGAGGGGCACCTCGTTGGACTCGGCACGGCCTTGGGATTATGTTTATGCCATTGCCTGCTCTCTGTGTCTTTAAACACCACGCTTTGTCACTCCATCCTTGCTGTGTGTGTGTGTGAGAGCTTTTCTTTGACATCTGTTGGGAAAAATGACTGATTTACAGTTCATGGGTGTTGTCTAATCACACATATGAAGTTTTGGACAGATCTGATTTTTTTAACCCTTCCAAACAGCCCCTGAGACACCAATTATGGCACTTCCGGTTGGCACAGGAAGCTATAAATAAACTCATATCCTCATTGGGGTATGCCTTTACAGAATCCTGAGTTTTAAGTCTTTACGTTAAGAACTGAGTTATTTACGGAGGGTTTAGTGAGTGTGTGTTATTTCAGAAAATCATAGAAAATCACAGAAATGTCGCAGAGCTCCGCAGCACATTTTAAAAATACTCGTATGAACACCCTGCAACTGGATCTGTAACCGTTGGAAAAAAAAACCACCTATATCTGAACATCACGATCTGGTCACCGTACGATTTCTCGTAAATGACGATAGATAAATGGCCGATTTTTTTTTTTTGACACCGGAGGCTCCTTGACTTTGACGTGAAGTGAAAAAATCTTTTCTCTATTTTCATTTTGGACCTTTAATCCCAGAAATATGGCCATAACTCAAAAACCGTTGAGGCCTAGACGCCATCTTGTTCGGGGCCATCTTCCCATAATGCCAAACCTACGCTCACCAAGTTTCGGCTTCGAAATATTTTCAGTTTTCGAGATATGGCACGTCGTGATTCGGGATGTTTTGTCCAATAGCAATATGATTGCTTATGCCCTCTTGTGGGATATTCCGGCATAGCGCAAAAATGGGCTAAAATTTGTTTATTTTATTAAACGAAAACCGAATGTCCGACAAAGTTCATTTGATGACTTCCCGGTAGGTCTGGCCCTACCGCTCGGCCCGACGCCGTCCCCGAATTTCTAAAATGTTTTCGGACGTCTAGTAAGGGACCGTACAGTTCCAATAGGGACTTTCTCACTAACCATACGGTGATTGTCGAAATGTTCCCTTAAGGTATGTTACTGCGAGTGTAGCGAAATGCTTGTGCTTCTAGTTCCGACAATGCAGTAATAACCAACAAGTAATCTAACTAACAATTCCTAAACTACTGTCTTATACACAGTGTAAGAGGATAAAGAATATGTACATAAGGATATATGAGTGAGTGATGGTACAGAGCAGCATAGGCAAGATACAGTAGATGGTATCGAGTACAGTATATACATATGAGATGAGTATGTAAACAAAGTGGCATAGTTAAAGTGGCTAGTGATACATGTATTACATAAGGATGCAGTCGATGATATAGAGTACAGTATATACGTATGCATATGAGATGAATAATGTAGAGTAAGTAACATTATATAAGGTAGCATTGTTTAAAGTGGCTAGTGATATATTTACATCATTTCCCATCAATTCCCATTATTAAAGTGGCTGGAGTTGAGTCAGTGTCAGTGTGTTGGCAGCAGCCACTCAATGTTAGTGGTGGCTGTTTAACAGTCTGATGGCCTTGAGATAGAAGCTGTTTTTCAGTCTCTCGGTCCCAGCTTTGATGCACCTGTACTGACCTCGCCTTCTGGATGATAACGGGGTGAACAGGCAGTGGCTCGGGTGGTTGATGTCCTTGATGATCTTTATGGCCTTCCTGTAACATCGGGTGGTGTAGGTGTCCTGGAGGGCAGGTAGTTTGCCCCCGGTGATGCGTTGTGCAGACCTCACTACCCTCTGGAGAGCCTTACGGTTGAGGGCGGTGCAGTTGCCGTACCAGGCGGTGATACAGCCCGCCAGGATGCTCTCGATTGTGCATCTGTAGAAGTTTGTGAGTGCTTTTGGTGACAAGCCAAATTTCTTCAGCCTCCTGAGGTTGAAGAGGCGCTGCTGCGCCTTCTTCACGATGCTGTCTGTGTGAGTGGACCAATTCAGTTTGTCTGTGATGTGTATGCCGAGGAACTTAAAACTTGCTACCCTCTCCACTACTGTTCCATCGATGTGGATAGGGGGGTGTTCCCTCTGCTGTTTCCTGAAGTCCACAATCATATCCTTAGTTTTGTTGACGTTGAGTGTGAGGTTATTTTCCTGACACCACACTCCGAGGGCCCTCACCTCATCCCTGTAGGCCGTCTCGTCGTTGTTGGTAATCAAGCCTACCACTGTTGTGTCGTCCGCAAACTTGATGATTGAGTTGGAGGCGTGCGTGGCCACGCAGTTGTGGGTGAACAGGGAGTACAGGAGAGGGCTCAGAATGCACCCTTGTGGGGCCCCAAGGTTGAGGATTAGCGGAGAGGAGATGTTGTTACCTACCCTCACCACCTGGGGGCGGCCCGTCAGGAAGTCCAGTACCCAGTTGCACAGGGCGGGGTCGAGACCCAGGGTCTCGAGCTTGATGACGAGCTTGGAGGGTACTATGGTGTTGAATGCCGAGCTGTAGTCGATGAACAGCATTCTCACATAGGTATTCCTCTTGTCCAGATGGGTTAGGGCAGTGTGCAGTGTGGTTGATATTGCATCGTCTGTGGACCAATTTGGGCGGTAAGCAAATTGGAGTGGGTCTAGGGTGTCAGGTAGGGTGGAGGTGATATGGTCCTTGACTAGTCTCTCAAAGCACTTCATGATGACGAAAGTGAGTGCTACGGGGCGGTAGTCGTTTAGCTCAGTTACCTTAGCTTTCTTGGGAACAGGAACAATGGTGGCCCTCTTGAAGAATGTGGGAACAGCAGACTGGTATAGGGATTGATTGAATATGTCCTTAAACACACCGGCCAGCTGGTCTGCGCATGCTCTGAGGGCGCGGCTGGGGATGCCGTCTGGGCCTGCAGTCTTGCGAGGGTTAACACGTTTAAATGTTTTACTCACCCCGGCTGCAGTGAAGGAGAGACCGCATTTTTCCGTTGCAGGCTGTGTCAGTGGCACTGTATTGTCCTCGAAGCGGGCAAAAAAGTTATTTAGTCTGCCTGGGAGCAAGACATCCTGGTCCGTGACTGGGCTGGATTTCTTCCTGTAGTCCGTGATTGACTGTAGACCCTGCCACATACCTCTTGTGTCTGAGCCGTTGAATTGAGATTCTACTTTGTCTCTGTACTGACGCTTAGCTTGTTTGATAGCCTTGCGGAGAGAATAGCTGCACTGTTTGTATTCGGTCATGTTACCAGTCACCTTGCCCTGATTAAAAGCAGTGGTTCACGCTTTCAGTTTCACGCGAATGCTGCCATCAATCCACGGTTTCTGGTTAGGGAATGTTTTAATCGTTGCTATGGGAACGACATCTTCAACGCACGTTCTAATGAACTCGCACACCGAATCAGCGTATTCGTCAATGTTGTTATTTGACGCAATACGAGTCCACGTGATGGAAGCAGTCTTGGAGTGTGGAGTCAGCTTGGTCGGACCAGCGTTGGACAGACCTCAGCGTGGGAGCCTCTAGTTTTAGTTTCTGTCTGTAGGCAGGGATCAGCAAAATGGAGTTGTGGTCAGCTTTTCCGAAAGGGGGGCGGGGCAGGGCCTTATATGCGTCGCGGAAGTTAGAGTAACAATGATCCAAGGTGTTTCCACCCCTGGTTGCGCAATCGATATGCTGATAAAATTTAGGGAGTCTTGTTTTCAGATTAGCCTTGTTAAAATCCCCAGCTACAATGAATGCAGCCTCCGTATAAATGGTTTCCAGTTTGCAAAGAGTTAAATAAAGTTCGTTCAGAGCCATCGATGTGTCTGCTTGGGGGGGATATATACGGCTGTGATTATAATCGAAGAGAATTCTCTTGGTAGATAATGCGGTCTACATTTGATTGTGAGGAATTCTAAATCAGGTGAACAGAAGGATTTGAGTTCCTGTATGTTTCTTTCATCGCACCATGCCTTGTTAGCCATAAGGTATACACCCCCACCCCTCTTCTTACCAGAAAGGTGTTTGTTTCTGTCGGCGCGATGCGTGGAGAAACCCGTTGGCTGCACCGCTTCGGATAGCGTCTCTCCAGGGAGCCATGTTTCCGTGAAGCACAGAACGTTACAGTCTCTGATGTCCCTCTGGAATGCTACCCTTGCTCGGATTTCATCAACCTTGTTGTCAAGAGACTGGACATTGGCAAGAAGAATGCTAGGGAGTGGTGCACGGTGTGCCCGTCTCCGGAGTCTGACCAGAAGACCGCCTCGTACACACTTCCCTGCACACTACATACTACACTACACACTTCCCTGCACACTACATACTACACTACACACTACCCTGCACACTACACACTACACTACACACTACCCTGCACACTACACACTTCCCTGCACACTACATACTACACTACACACTACCCTGCACACTACACACTACCTTCCACACTACACAGATTACATTACACACTACCCTACACACTACCCTGTATACAGCCTCGTTATTGTTATTCTTATTGATGTTATTGTAACTTTTTATAATAGTCAACTTGGTAAATATTTTCTTCTTCTTGAACTGCATTGTTGGTTAGGGGCTTGTCAGTCAGCATTTCACGGTGAAGTCTAAACTTGTTGTATTCGGCGAACGTGGCCAATAAAGTTTGATTTGATTACACTACACACTACATACTACACTACACACTACCCTGCACAACACACACTACCCTACACACTACACACTTCCCTGCACACTACATACTACACTACACACTACACTACACACTTCCCTGCACACTACATACTACACTACACACTACATACTACACTACACACTAACCTGCTCACGACACAGATTACACTGCACAATAGCCTGCACACTACACATTTTACACTACACACTACAGATTACACTACCCTACACACTACATACTACCCTGCTGACTACACAGATTACACTACACACTACAGATTACACTACCCTACACACTACATACTACCCTGCTCACTACACAGATAACACTACATACTACCCTGCACACACTACATAGATTACACTACATACTACAGATTACACTACCCTACACACTACACACTACCCTGCACACACTACATAGATTACACTACATACTACAGATTACACTACCCTACACACTACACACTACCCTGCACACACTACATAGATTACACTACATACTATAGATTACACTACCCTACACACTACACACTACCCTGCACACACTACATAGATTACACTACATACTATAGATTACACTACCCTACACACTACACACTACCCTGCACACACTACACAGATAACACTACATACTACCCTGCTCACTACACAGATAACACTACATACTACCCTGCACACACTACATAGATTACACTACATACTACAGATTACACTACCCTACACACTACCCTGCTCACTACACAGATTACACTACACACTACAGATTACACTACCCTACACACTACATACTACCCTGCTCACTACACAGATTACACTAAACACTACAGATTACACTACCCTACACACTACATACTACCCTGCTCACTACACAGATAACACTACATACTACCCTGCACACACTACATAGATTACACTACATACTACAGATTACACTACCCTACACACTACACACTACCCTGAGCACACTACATAGATTACACTACATACTACAGATTACACTACCCTACACACTACACACTACCCTGAACACACTACATAGATTACACTACATACTACAGATTACACTACCCTACACACTACACACTACCCTGCACACACTACATAGATTACACTACATACTATAGATTACACTACCCTACACACTACACACTACCCTGAACACACTACATAGATTACACTACATACTACAGATTACACTACCCTACACACTACACACTACCCTGCACACACTACACAGCAGCAGGAGCTCAGCGGTGTGACCTGAGGCTCGGGATTCATGTTTATGTTTACCCTGTCTGCTGAGTATGAGAGCACAGGATGTGAACCAGCATATTAGTGGTTTATTGTCAAAAATCTGAAAGGGGCTCATTAACGTTACCAAGATAATGGGATTGCCGCAATGTTACCTCTAGTTCCACTACGAGAGTGAGGCTGTGTCCAATACACTGGTCTACCTTGTAGTCTGAAAAGGCTAAGGATTCTGGGATTCCTCTGGTTGCCAAGGAGATGACAGAGATGAACAGAGATCAGTGGGTCTGTTATTCTAACCTTGTTATACACGGGGGAGACAGAGCAGTGTTATTGTAACCTTGGTAACTTCTAACCCTATCCCTAGCCCTCTTCGCTATCATGACTGCACAAATAAAAAAAAATATCTGATGCTGATTTTGAGGATTGCAAGGTGCTTTGCTTTGGGACTACTTGTGGTTGAACTCAGACCGACCGTGCCCAGGGAGAACTCAGACCGACCGTGCCCAGGGAGAACTCAGACCGACCGTGCCCAGGGAGAACTCTGACCGACCGTGCCCAGGGAGAACTCTGACCGACCGTGCCCAGGGAGAACTCAGACCGACCGTGCCCAGGGAGAACTCAGACCGACCGTGCCCAGGGAGAACTCAGACCGACCGTGCCCAGGGAGAACTCAGACCGACCGTGCCCAGGGAGAACTCAGACCGACCGTGCCCAGGGAGAACTCAGACCGACCGTGCCCAGGGAGAACTCAGACCGACCGTGCCCAGGGAGAACTCAGACCGACCGTGCCCAGGGAGAACTCAGACTGACCGTGCCCAGGGAGAACTCAGACCGACCGTGCCCAGGGAGAACTCAGACCGACCGTGCCCAGGGAGAACTCTGACCGACCGTGCCCAGGGAGAACTCAGACCGAACGTGCCCAGGGAGAACTCAGACCGACCGTGCCCAGGGAGAACTCTGACCGACCGTGCCCAGGGAGAACTCAGACCGACCGTGCCCAGGGAGAACTCAGACCGAACGTGCCCAGGGAGAACTCAGACCGACCGTGCCCAGGGAGAACTCTGACCGACCGTGCCCAGGGAGAACTCAGACCGACCGTGCCCAGGGAGAACTCTGACCGACCGTGCCCAGGGAGAACTCAGACCGACCGTGCCCAGGGAGAACTCAGACCGACCGTGCCCAGGGAGAACTCAGACCGACCGTGCCCAGGGAGAACTCAGACCGACCGTGCCCAGGGAGAACTCAGACCGACCGTGCCCAGGGAGAACTCAGACCGACCGTGCCCAGGGAGAACTCAGACTGACCGTGCCCAGGAGAACTCAGACCGACCGTGCCCAGGGAGAACTCAGACCGACCGTGCCCAGGGAGAACTCTGACCGACCGTGCCCAGGGAGAACTCAGACCGAACGTGCCCAGGAGAACTCAGACCGACCGTGCCCAGGGAGAACTCTGACCGACCGTGCCCAGGGAGAACTCAGACCGACCGTGCCCAGGGAGAACTCAGACCGAACGTGCCCAGGGAGAACTCAGACCGACCGTGCCCAGGGAGAACTCTGACCGACCGTGCCCAGGGAGAACTCAGACCGACCGTGCCCAGGGAGAACTCTGACCGACCGTGCCCAGGGAGAACTCAGACCGACCGTGCCCAGGGAGAACTCAGACCGACCGTGCCCAGGGAGAACTCAGACCGACCGTGCCCAGGAGAACTCAGACTAACCGTGCCCAGGAGAACTCAGACCGACCGTGCCCAGGGAGAACTCTGACCGACCGTGCCCAGGGAGAACTCAGACCGACCGTGCCCAGGGAGAACTCAGACTAACCGTGCCCAGGGAGAACTCAGACCGACCGTGCCCAGGGAGAACTCAGACTAACCGTGCCCAGGGAGAACTCAGACCGACCGTGCCCAGGGAGAACTCAGACCGACCGTGCCCAGGGAGAACTCAGACTAACCGTGCCCAGGGAGAACTCAGACCGACCGTGCCCAGGGAGAACTCAGACTAACCGTGCCCAGGGAGAACTCAGACCGACCGTGCCCAGGGAGAACTCAGACCGACTGTGTAGGCAGATCTTTGTCTTCTTCTGACGTGGTGCTGCAGATGTGGCACGAGGGCCACATTTAGCCTCCACCTCTTTCTTTCTCTCGCTCCCTCATTTGCTCTTCCACTTTATGGGTGGTGTACAGCAGCAGGAAGTGTCTGGGCCACAGTACCGCAGGGCCTCGCTGAGCTGCATGGCAGACCTAATTAAAAGGTTGACTTGGGTGCTTCCTCTCCTCTCCCCCTCTCCTCTCTTCTCCACTCCTTTCCAATACATAGCTGACCTGGAACACAATGTCGCTGACACTGAGGCTGAACGCCCTCCCCACTGTCCTCACCCTCCCCTCCTCACCCTCCCCACTGTCCTCACCCTCCCCTCCTCACCCTCCCCTCCTCAGCCTCCGACTCCTCACCCTTCCCTCCTCACCTTCCCCTCCTCACCCTCCCCTCCTCACCCTCCCCTCCTCACCTTCCCCTCCTCACCATCACCCTCCCCACTGTCCTCAGCCTCCCCTCCTCACCTTCCCCTCCTCAGCCTCCCCTCCTCACCTTCCCCTCCTCACCATCACCCTCCCCACTGTCCTCAGCCTCCCCTCCTCACCCTCCCCTCCTCAGCCTCCCCTCCTCAGCCTCCCCTCCTCACCTTCCCCTCCTCACCATCACCCTCCCCACTGTCCTCAGCCTCCCCTCCTCACCTTCCCCTCCTCACCATCACCCTCCCCACTGTCCTCACCCTCCCCTCCTCACCCTCCCCTCCTCAGCCTCCCCTCCTCACCTTCCCCTCCTCAGCCTCCCCTCCTCACCTTCCCCTCCTCACCCTCCCCTCCTCAGCCTCCCCTCCTCACCCTCCCCTCCTCAGCCTCCCCTCCTCACCTTCCCCACTGTCCTCACCCTCCCCTCCTCACCTTCCCCTCCTCACCCTCCCCTCCTCAGCCTCCCCTCCTCAGCCTCCCCTCCTCACCCTCCCCTCCTCACCCTCCCCTCCTCACCCCCCCCTCCTCACCCTCCCCTCCTCACCTTCCCCACTGTCCTCACCCTCCCCTCCTCACCTTCCCCTCCTCACCCTCCCCTCCTCAGCCTCCCCTCCTCACCCTCCCCTCCTCAGCCTCCCCTCCTCACCCTCCCCTCCTCAGCCTCCCCTCCTCACCCTCCCCTCCTCAGCCTCCCCTCCTCAGCCTCCCCTCCTCACCCTCCCCTCCTCAGCCTCCCCTCCTCACCTTCCCCTCCTCACCCTCCCCTCCTCACCCTCCCCACTGTCCTCACCCTCCCCTCCTCACCTTCCCCTCCTCACCCTCCCCTCCTCAGCCTCCCCTCCTCACCCCTCCCCTCCTCAGCCTCCCTCCTCACCCTCCCCTCCTCACCTTCCCCTCCTCAGCCTCCCCTCCTCACCTTCCCCTCCTCCAGCCTCCCCTCCCTCACCTTCCCCTCCTCACCCTCCCCCTCCTCACCCTCCCCACTGTCCTCACCCTCCCCTCCTCACCTTCCCCTCCCTCACCCTCCCCTCCTCACCCTCCCCTCCTCAGCCTCCCCTCCTCACCCTCCCCTCCTCAGCCTCCCCTCCTCCCCTCCCCCTCCTCAGCCTCCCCTCCTCAGCCTCCCCCTCCTCACCTTCCCCTCCTCAGCCTCCCCTCCTCACCCTCCCCTCCTCACCTTCCCCTCCTCAGCCTCCCCTCCTCACCCTCCCCTCCTCACCTTCCCCTCCTCAGCCTCCCCTCCTCACCTTCCCCCTCCTCAGCCTCCCCTCCTCACCTTCCCCTCCTCACCCTCCCCTCCTCACCTTCCCCTCCTCAGCCTCCCCTCCTCACCTTCCCCTCCTCAGCCTCCCCTCCTCACCTTCCCCTCCTCAGCCTCCCCTCCTCACCCTCCCCTCCTCAGCCTCCCCTCCTCACCTTCCCCTCCTCACCCTCCCCTCCTCACCCTCCCCACTGTCCTCACCCTCCCCACTGTCCTCACCCTCCCCACTGTCCTCACCTTCCCCTCCTCACCCTCCCCTCCTCAGCCTCCCCTCCTCACCCTCCCCTCCTCAGCCTCCCCTCCTCAGCCTCCCCCCTCACCTTCCCCTCCTCACCCTCCCCTCCTCAGCCTCCCCTCCTCACCTTCCCCTCCTCACCCTCCCCCCTCCACCCTCCCCACTGTCCTCACCCTCCCCTCCTCACCTTCCCCTCCTCACCCTCCCCTCCTCAGCCTCCCCTCCTCACCCTCCCCTCCTCAGCCTCCCCTCCTCAGCCTCCCCTCCTCACCCTCCCCTCCTCACCCTCCCCACTGTCCTCACCTTCCCCTCCTCACCCTCCCCCCTCCTCAGCCTCCCCTCCTCAGCCTCCCCTCCTCCCCTCCCTCCTCAGCCTCCCCTCCTCAGCCTCCCCTCCTCACCCTCCCCCTCCTCAGCCTCCCCTCCTCACCTTCCCCTCCTCAGCCTCCCCTCCTCAGCCTCCCCTCCTCACCCTCCCCTCCTCAGCCTCCCCTCCTCAGCCTCCCCTCCTCACCCTCCCCCTCCTCAGCCTCCCCTCCTCACCTTCCCCTCCTCAGCCTCCCCTCCTCAGCCTCCCCTCCTCACCCTCCCCTCCTCAGCCTCCCCTCCTCAGCCTCCCCTCCTCAGCCTCCCCCTCCTCACCCTCCCCTCCTCAGCCTCCCCTCCTCACCTTCCCCTCCTCAGCCTCCCTCCTCAGCCTCCCCTCCTCAGCCTCCCCTCCTCACCCTCCCCTCCTCAGCCTCCCCTCCTCACCTTCCCCTCCTCAGCCTCCCTCCTCAGCCTCCCCTCCTCAGCCTCCCCTCCTCACCTTCCCCTCCTCAGCCTCCCCTCCTCAGCCTCCCCTCCTCAGCCTCCCCTCCTCACCCTCCCCTCCTCAGCCTCCCCCTCCTCACCTTCCCCTCCTCACCCTCCCCTCCTCACCCTCCCCTCCTCAGCCTCCCCTCCTCAGCCTCCCCTCCTCAGCCTCCCTCCTCAGCCTCCCCTCCTCAGCCTCCCCTCCTCACCCTCCCCTCCTCACCTTCCCCTCCTCAGCCTCCCCTCCTCACCCTCCCCCTCCTCAGCCTCCCCTCCTCACCCTCCCCTCCTCACCTTCCCCTCCTCACCATCACCCTCCCCACTGTCCTCACCCTCCCCTCCTCACCCTCCCCTCCTCACCCTCCCCTCCTCACCCTCCCCTCCTCACCTTCCCCTCCTCACCATCACCCTCACCACTGTCCTCAGCCTCCCCTCCTCACCCTCCCCACTGTCCTCACCCTCCCCTCCTCACCCTCTCCACTGTCCTCACCCTCTCCACTGTCCTCACCCTCCCCTCCTCACCCTCTCCACTGTCCTCACCCTCTCCACTGTCCTCACCCTCCTCACCCTCTCCACTGTCCTCACCCTCTCCACTGTCCTCACCCTCTCCTCCTAACCCTCTCCACTGTCCTCACCCTCTCCACTGTCCTCACCCTCCCCTCCTCACCCTCTCCACTGTCCTCACCCTCTCCACTGTCCTCATAATCTCCACTGTCCTCACCATCTCCACTGTCTTCAACATCTCCATTGTCCTCACCATCTCCACTGTCCTCATTCTCTCCACTGTTTTCACCATCTCCATTGTCCTCAGCCTCTCCACTGTCTCCAACATCTCCATTGTCCTTACCATCTCCACTGTCATCCCTCACCCTCTCCAATGTCTTCACCCTCTCCACTGTCCTCATACTCTCCACTGTCCTCACCCTCCCCTCCTCACCCTCTCCACTGTCCTCATACTCTCCAATGTCCTCACCGTCTCTACTGTCCTCACCCTCCCCACCACACCCTCTCTACTGTCCTCACCCTCCCCACCACACCCTCTCTACTGTCCTCACTCTCCCCACCTCACCCTCTCTACTGTCCTCACACTCTCTACTGTCCTCACCCTCTCTACAGTCCTCACCCTCTCTACTGTCCTCACCCTCTCCACTGTCCTCACCCTCTCCACTGTCCTCACCCTCTCTACTGTCCTCACCCTCCCCACCACACCCTCTCTACTGTCCTCACCCTCCCCACCACACCCTCTCTACTGTCCTCACCCTCCCCACCTCACCCTCTCTACTGTCCTCACCCTCTCTACTGTCCTCACCCTCCCCACTTCACACTCTCTACTGTCCTCACCCTCCCCACCTCACCCTCTCTACTGTCCTCACCCTCCCCACCTCACCCTCTCTACTTTCCTCACCCTCCCCTTCTCACCCTCCCCTCTCCACTGTCCTCACCCTCCCCTCCTCACCCTCTCCACTGTCCTCACCCTCTCCACTGTCCTCACCCTCTCCAGTGTCCTCACCGTCTCCACTGTCCTCACCCTCCCTACTGTCCTCACCCTCCCCTCCTCACTCTCCCCTCCTCACCCTCTCTACTGTCCTCACCCTCTCTACTGTCCTCACCCTCTCCACTGTCCTCACCCGCTCCACTGTCCTCACCCGCTCCACTGTCCTCACCCTCCCCTCCTCACCCTCTCTACTGTCCTCACCCTCCCCTCCTCAACCTCTCCATTGTCCTCACCCTCTCCACTGTCCTCACCCTCCCCTCCTCACTCTCCCCTCCTCACCCTCTCCACTGTCCTCACCCTCTCTACTGTCATCACCCTCTCCACTGTCCTCACCCTCTCTACTGTCCTCACCCTCCCCTCCTCACCCTCTCTACTGTCCTCACTCTCCCCTCCTCACCCTCTCTACTGTCCTCACCCTCCCCTCCTCACTCTTCCCTCCTCACCCTCTCCACTGTCCTCACCAAATAAGTGTCCCCCACTGGGATTGAAAGTGCGACCCTCGAAGCTGGATCTCACGGATCACGCACACCCGCTATTCCCTAACACAACATTCTAGCAAAACCCATGCCCACTTCATGGTAATCGAGCACACTATCGCCCCTAGTTGCCGGTTTGGCATCATCTCCCGACGTCCTGCTTAACTTCACAGTGGATCTTGATTGATCCGTCTGAGTAGAGGAGACTCTTGCCCCAGCGCCGAATCTGACCCATGCTTGCCTCGTTGGCACAGGAACAAGGGGGGTGGGTGAGTAAGTGAGGTTTGCGCGCACGTGTGTGTGTGTCAGACCTGCCCGGCCGGCTGGTCAACTAGCTGTAGAGCATCTGAAAGGGCCTCGTTTAACCCCGCTGTCTGTCTGACGGACGGACAGCATCCGGGCAAAGCAGGGAGGAGAGGAGAGGAAGAGAGGAGAGGAAGAACTGGGAGGAGAGGAGAGGAAGGAAGGGAAGAGGAGAGGAGCAGATGAGAGAGGGGAGGAGAGGAGAGAGGGGAGGAGAGAGGGGAGGAGAGGAGAGGAGAGGGGAGGGGAGGGGAGGAGACGAGACGAGAGGAGAGGAGAGGAGAGGAGAGGAGAGGAGAGGAGAGGAGAGGAGAGGGAGAGGAGAGGGGAGGAGAGGAGAGAAGAGGAGAGAAGAGAAGAGAGGGGAGAGCGTGCTGTTAGCTGGTTGAGCTCATGTGTCAGGGTCACATAGGATTATTTCTAGCCTGCCCCTGTGAGACAAAGGTATGACTAGCCCATGGGTTGTGCTGTGTGTGTGTGTGTGTGTGTGTGTATGTGTGTGTGTGTGTGTGCGTGTGTATGTGTGTGTGGTAGTCGTGGTGTAAGACAGTGGTCCGTTGGGGGGGTGTTGTGAGGCTTTGTAGCCATGGGGTGGGTGTGTGTGTGTGTGTGTGTGTGTGTGTGTGTGCGTGCGTGCGTACGTGTGTAAGTGTGCACGTTGAGCCCCATAGTTTTGATTCACAGTGACACCAGTGCTTGTCATGTGAGGACAGCAGGCTGGGCTGGTGGAGGCCTTGATCTTCATGTTCTATGTCGTCTTGTTTGAGTTTAGGAGGTTGTGCTGAGAGAGGCTTTTGACACACCTTAAATTGCTCAGTCTGGCACCCAGGTCCTCTGTTAAAGACTGGCTCAGTCTGGCACCCAGGTCCTCTTTTAAAGACTGGCTCAGTCTGGCACCCAGGTCCTCTTTTAAAGACTGGCTCAGTCTGGCACCCAGGTCCTCTTTTAAAGACTGGCTCAGTCTGGCACCCAGGTCCTCTTTTAAAGACTGGCTCAGTCTGGCACCCAGGTCCTCTTTTAAAGACTGGCTCAGTCTGGCACCCAGGTCCTCTTTTAAAGACTGGCTCAGTCTGGCACTCAGGTCCTCTGTTAAAGACTGGCTCAGCATGGGACATAGGTCCTCTTTTAAAGACTGGCTCAGTCTGGCACCCAGGTCCTCTTTTAAAGACTGGCTTAGTCTGGCACTCAGGCCCTCTTTTAAAGACTGGCTCAGTCTGGCACCCAGGTCCTCTGTTAAAGACTGGCTCAGTCTGGCACCCAGGTCCTCCGTTAAAGACTGGCTCAGTCTGGCACCCAGGTCCTCTTTTAAAGACTGGCTCAGTCTGGCACCCAGGTCCTCTGTTAAAGACTGGCTTAGTCTGGCACTCAGGCCCTCTTTTAAAGACTGGCTCAGTCTGGCACCCAGGTCCTCTTCCGAAGACTGGCTCAGTCTGGCACTCAGGTCCTCTTCCGAAGACTGGCTCAGTCTGGCACTCAGGTCCTCTTCCGAAGACTGGCTCAGTCTGGCACTCAGGTCCTCTTTTGAAGACTGGCTCAGTCTGGCACCCAGGTCCTCTTTTAAAGACTGGCTCAGTCTGGCTCTCAGGTCCTCTGTTAAAGACTGGCTCAGTATGGCACTCAGGTCCTCTTTTAAAGACTGGCTCAGCCTGGGACTACTGACCTCTTTTAAAGACTGGCTCAGTCTGGCTCCCAGGTCCTCTTTTAAAGACTGGCTCAGTCTGGCACTCAGGTCCTCTTTTTTAAAGACTGGCTCAGTCTGGGACCACTGACCTCTTTTAAAGACTGGCTCAGTCTGGCACCCAGGTCCTCTTTTAAAGACTGGCTCAGTCTGGCACCCAGGTCCTCTTTTAAAGACTGGCTCAGTCTGGCACCCAGGTCCTCTTTTAAAGACTGGCTTAGCCTGGCACTCAGGTACTCTTGTAAAGACTGGCTCAGTCTGGCACTCAGGTCCTCTGTTAAAGACTGGCTCAGTCTGGCACTCAGGTCCTCTGTTAAAGACTGGCTCAGTCTGGCACTCAGGTCCTATGTTAAAGACTGGCTCAGTCTGGCACTCAGGTCCTATGTTAAAGACTGGCTCAGTCTGGCACTCAGGTCCTCTTCCGAAGACTGGCTTAGCCTGGCACTCAGGTCCTCTGTTAAAGACTGGCTCAGTCTGGCACTCAGGTCCTCTTCCGAAGACTGGCTTAGCCTGGCACTCAGGTCCTCTGTTAAAGACTGGCTCAGTCTGGCACTCAGGTACTCTTGTAAAGACTGGCTCAGTCTGGCACTCAGGTCCTCTTTTAAAGACTGGCTCAGTCTGGCACCCAGGTCCTCTTTTAAAGACTGGCTCAGCCTGGGACCCGTGTCCTCTTTTAAAGACTGGCTCAGTCTGGCACTCAGGTCCTCTTTTAAAGACTGGCTCAGTCTGGCACCCAGGTCCTCTTTTAAAGACTGGCTCAGTCTGGCTCTCAGGTCCTCTGTTAAAGACTGGCTCAGTATGGCACTCAGGTACTCTTTTAAAGACTGGCTCAGCCTGGGACTACTGACCTCTTTTAAAGACTGGCTCAGTCTGGCACCCAGGTCCTCTTTTAAAGACTGGCTCAGTCTGGCACCCAGGTCCTCTTTTAAAGATTGGCTCTGCCTGGCACTCAGGTCCTCTTTTAAAGACTGGCTCAGCCTGGGACCACTGACCTCTGTTAAAGACTGGCTCAGTCTGGCACCCAGGTCCTCTTTTAAAGACTGGCTCAGTCTGGCACCCAGGTCCTCTTTTAAAGACTGGCTCAGTCTGGCACCCAGGTCCTCTTTTAAAGACTGGCTCAGTCTGGCACTCATGTACTATTTTTTAAAGACTGTTCCGTCTGGCACTTAGGTCCTCTTTTAAAGACTGGCTCAGCATGGGACATAGGTCCTCTTTTAAAGACTGGCTCAGTCTGGCACCCAGGTCCTCTTTTAAAGACTGGCTCAGTCTGGCACCCAGGTCCTATTTTAAATACTGTCTCAGTCTGGCACCCAGGTCCTATTTTAAAGACTGTCTCAGTCTGGCACTCAGGTCCTCTTTTAAAGACTGGCTCAGTCTGGCACCCAGGTCCTCTGTTAAAGACTGGCTCAGCCTGGGAACACTGACCTCTGTTAAAGACTGGCTCAGTCTGGCACTCAGGTCCTCTTGTAAAGACTGGCTCAGTCTGGCACTCAGGTCCTCTTTTAAAGATTGGCTCTGCCTGGCACTCAGGTCCTCTTTTAAAGACTGGCTCAGCCTGGGACCACTGACCTCTGGTAAAGACTGGCTCAGTCTGGCACCCAGGTCCTCTTTTAAAGACTGGCTCAGCCTGGGACTACTGACCTCTTTTAAAGACTGGCTCAGTCTGGCACCCAGGTCCTCTTTTAAAGACTGGCTCAGTCTGGCACTCAGGTCCTCTTTTTTAAAGACTGGCTCAGTCTGGGACCACTGACCTCTTTTAAAGACTGGCTCAGTCTGGCACCCAGGTCCTCTTTTAAAGACTGGCTCAGTCTGGCACCCAGGTCCTCTTTTAAAGACTGGCTCAGTCTGGCACCCAGGTCCTCTTTTAAAGACTGGCTCAGTCTGGCACTCATGTACTATTTTTTAAAGACTGTTCCGTCTGGCACTTAGGTCCTCTTTTAAAGACTGGCTCAGCATGGGACATAGGTCCTCTTTTAAAGACTGGCTCAGTCTGGCACCCAGGTCCTCTTTTAAAGACTGGCTCAGTCTGGCACCCAGGTCCTATTTTAAATACTGTCTCAGTCTGGCACCCAGGTCCTATTTTAAAGACTGTCTCAGTCTGGCACTCAGGTCCTCTTTTAAAGACTGGCTCAGTCTGGCACCCAGGTCCTCTGTTAAAGACTGGCTCAGCCTGGGAACACTGACCTCTGTTAAAGACTGGCTCAGTCTGGCACTCAGGTCCTCTTGTAAAGACTGGCTCAGTCTGGCACCCAGGTCCTCTTTTAAAGACTGGCTCAGTCTGGCACCCAGGTCCTATTTTAAAGACTGGCTCAGTCTGGCACTCAGGTCCTCTTTTAAAGACTGGCTCAGTCTGGGACCCATGTCCTCTTTTGAAGACTGGCTCAGTCTGGCACCCAGGTCCTCTTTTAAAGACTGGCTCAGTCTGGCACCCAGGTCCTCTTTTAAAGACTGGCTCAGTCTGGCTCTCAGGTCCTCTGTTAAAGACTGGCTCAGTCTGGCACTCAGGTCCTCTTGTAAAGACTGGCTCAGTCTGGCACCCAGGTCCTCTTTTAAAGACTGGCTCAGTCTGGCACCCAGGTCCTATTTTAAAGACTGGCTCAGTCTGGCACTCAGGTCCTCTTTTAAAGACTGGCTCAGTCTGGGACCCATGTCCTCTTTTGAAGACTGGCTCAGTCTGGCACCCAGGTCCTCTTTTAAAGACTGGCTCAGTCTGGCACCCAGGTCCTCTTTTAAAGACTGGCTCAGTCTGGCACTCAGGTACTCTTTTAAAGACTGGCTCAGCCTGGGACTACTGACCTCTTTTAAAGACTGGCTCAGTCTGGCACCCAGGTCCTCTTTTAAAGACTGGCTCAGTCTGGCACCCAGGTCCTCTTTTAAAGACTGGCTCAGTCTGGCACTCAGGTCCTCTTTTTTAAAGACTGGCTCAGTCTGGCACTCAGGTCCTCTTTTAAAGACTGGCTCAGTCTGGCACCCAGGTCCTCTTTTAAAGACTGGCTCAGTCTGGCACTCATGTACTATTTTTTAAAGACTGTTCCGTCTGGCACTTAGGTCCTCTTTTAAAGACTGGCTCAGCATGGGACATAGGTCCTCTTTTAAAGACTGGCTCAGTCTGGCACCCAGGTCCTCTTTTAAAGACTGGCTCAGTCTGGCACCCAGGTCCTATTTTAAATACTGTCTCAGTCTGGCACCCAGGTCCTATTTTAAAGACTGTCTCAGTCTGGCACTCAGGTCCTCTTTTAAAGACTGGCTCAGTCTGGCACCCAGGTCCTCTGTTAAAGACTGGCTCAGCCTGGGAACACTGACCTCTGTTAAAGACTGGCTCAGTCTGGCACTCAGGTCCTCTTGTAAAGACTGGCTCAGTCTGGCACTCAGGTCCTCTTTTAAAGATTGGCTCTGCCTGGCACTCAGGTCCTCTTTTAAAGACTGGCTCAGCCTGGGACCACTGACCTCTGTTAAAGACTGGCTCAGTCTGGCACCCAGGTCCTCTTTTAAAGACTGGCTCAGCCTGGGACCAATGACCTCTTTTAAAGACTGTTCAGTCTGGCACCCAGGTCCTTCTTTAAATACTGGCTCAGTCTGGCACCCAGGTCCTATTTTAAAGACTGGCTCAGTCTGGCAACCGGGTCCTCTGTTAAAGACTGGCTTAGTCTGGCACTCAGGCCCTCTTTTAAAGACTGGCTCAGTCTGGGACCCAGGTCCTCTTCCGAAGACTGGCTCAGTCTGGCACTCAGGTCCTCTTCCGAAGACTGGCTCAGTCTGGCATTCAGGTCCTCTTCCGAAGACTGGCTTAGCCTGGCACTCAGGTCCTCTTCCGAAGACTAGCTCAGTCTGGCACTCAGGTCCTCTTTTAAAGACTGGCACTCAGGTCCTCTTTTAAAGACTGGCTCAGTCTGGCACCCAGGTCCTCTTTTAAAGACTGGCTCAGTCTGGCACCCAGGTCCTCTTTTAAAGACTGGCTCAGCCTGGCACTCAGGTCCTCTTTTAAAGACTGGCTTAGTCTGGCACCCAGGTCCTCTGTTAAAGACTGGCTCAGTCTGGCACTCAGGTCCTCTTTTAAAGACTGGCTCAGTCTGGCACCCAGGTCCTCTTCCAAAGACTGGCTCAGTCTGGCACTCAGGTCCTCTGTTAAAGACTGGCTCAGCCTGGGACCACTGACCTATGTTAAAGACTGGCCTAGCCTGGCACCCAAGTCCTCTTTTAAGGACTGACTCAGTCTGGCACTCAGGTCCTCTTTTAAAGACTGGCTCAGTCTGGCACTCAGGTCCTCTTTTAAAGATTGGCTCATCCTGGCACCCAAGTCCTCTTTTAAAGACTGGCCTAGCCTGGCACTCAGGTCCTCTTTTAAAGACTGGCTCAGCCTGGCACCCATGTCCTCTTTTAAAGACTGGCTCAGTCTGGCACCCAGGTCCTCTTTTAAAGACTGGCTCAGTCTGGCACCCAGGTCCTCTTTTAAAGACTGGCTCAGTCTGGCACTCAGGTCCTCTTTTAAAGATTGGCTCATCCTGGCACCCAAGTCCTCTTTTAAGGACTGACTCAGTCTGGCACCCATGTCCTCTTTTAAAGACTGGCTCAGTCTGGCACCCAGGTCCTCTTTTAAAGACTGGCTCAGTCTGGCACCCAGGTCCTCTTTTAAAGACTGGCTCAGTCTGGCACCCAGGTACTCTTTTAAAGACTGGCTCAGCCTGGGACCACTGACCTCTTTTAAAGACTTGCTCAGTCTGGCACTCAGGTCCTCTTTTAAAGACTGGCTCAGTCTGGCACTCAGGTCCTCTTTTAAAGACTGGCTCAGTCTGGGACCACTGACCTCTGTTAAAGACTGGCTCAGTCTGGCACCCAGGTCCTCTTTTAAAGACTGGCTCAGTCTGGCACTTAGGTCCTCTTTTAAAGACTGGCTCAGCATGGGACATAGGTCCTCTTTTAAAGACTGGCTCAGACTGGCACCCAGGTCCTCTTTTAAAGACTGGCTCAGTCTGGCACCCAGGTCCTCTTTTAAATACTGTCTCAGTCTGGCACCCAGGTCCTCTTTTAAAGACTGGCTCAGCCTGGCACCCAGGTCCTCTTTTAAAGACTGGCTCAGTCTGGCAACCAGGTCCTCTTTTAAAGACTGTCTCAGTCTGGCACTCAGGTCCTCTTGTAAAGACTGGCTCAGTCTGGCACTCAGGTCCTCTTTTAAAGATTGGTTCTGCCTGGCACTCAGGTCCTCTTTTAAAGACTGGCTCAGCTTGGCACCCTTGTCCTCTTTTAAAGACTGGCTTAGCCTGGCACTCAGGTCCTCTTTTAAAGACTGGCTCAGCCTGGGACCAATGACCTCTTTTAAAGACTGGCTCAGTCTGGCACCCAGGTCCTCTTTTAAAGACTGGCTCAGTCTGGCACCCAGGTCCTCTTCCGAAGACTGGCTCAGTCTGGCACCCAGGTCCTCTTCCGAAGACTGGCTCAGTCTGGCACTCAGGTCCTCTTCCGAAGACTGGCTCAGTCTGGCACTCAGGTCCTCTTCCGAAGACTGGCTTAGCCTGGCACCCAGGTCCTCTGTTAAAGACTGGCTCAGTCTGGCACCCAGGTCCTCTTTTAAAGACTGGCTCAGTCTGGCACCCAGGCCCTCTTTTAAAGACTGGCTCAGTCTGGCACTCAGGTCCTCTGTTAAAGACTGGCTCAGTATGGCACTCAGGTACTCTTTTAAAGACTGGCTCAGCCTGGGACCACTGACCTCTTTTAAAGACTGGCTCAGTCTGGCACCCAGGTCCTCTTTTAAAGACTGGCTCAGTCTGGC